>NW_027225620.1:300000-473470 GCF_038994185.2 Dermacentor albipictus
GGCACTTAATGAGCTTGGTATCAACTCATTGTAAAGAATGATGCAAAAATAATGTAACTTCAGGAAACCTGCTGCGATGGTGGCAGGGGAACTTGGCCAATAAATTTCTGTGAATAAATTGTACCTGTTGTGTGATTGTATTATGTATTGATGACACACTTCTCAGCTGTTTTTTCAGAAAGTCATTGTATTCTTCTAATCTTGGACTCCATTATATCTAGTGCGCGTAGAACTAGCTGTCGGAATCAAAACGCCTGTGGTCGTTGGCGGAAAGCAAGCGGCAGGCCTTGCTTTTCGATTACATTTGAAAGGATTGGTAGAATTGGCAAAGGAAGGTTTCAAAGCGAAGCATCAATGGCGTGAACTATATGAAATCCTAGGTGGAGTCACCGGCTTCACAGGTTACAGCGTTTGAGTGAGTGAGTGAATAAACTTTTATTTGGTCCAGCAAAGCGCGATAAAACGCACACCCGGCTAATCGCACGACGGGGCTGACAGATCAAGTCTGCCGGCCCGATCGCGGGCGCGCTGGACGGCCAGGATTTGGTCCTCAACGACGGGACTTCGCAAGGGCGCGTCCCACTCTTCTTTGGTGAACTTCGGGCCCAGCGACCCGCACTCCCAGAGCATATGAGGCAACGGAGCTACCTCACCACAGGCCACGCAAGAACAATTCGGATAAATCTCGGGATATATGCTGTTAAGGGACGCCGGATTTGGGTACGAGTTTGTTTGCAGAAGTCTTAGTGTGACCGCCTGCGGCCTGCTTAGCTTGGAGTGAGGCGGGGGCAAAACCGTTCTAAGTAAAAGAATTTAGTGATTTCGTTGTGTGTGTGAGGAGCGTCTCTGTGGCCGGGGAGAGAGTCACCCGTTCCGAGGGCAGCGCGGTCGGTAAAGCCACGCGCAGCCTGATGGGCAGACTCATTGAGGTTCAGAGGAACCCCCTCAATCGCCCTGACGTGTGCAGGAAACCAAAGGATCGAGTGCAAGGATGTGTTGCCGTGTTTGGCGCCTTTGAGAATTTGAAGTACCTGCCGGGCTACCCAGCCTTTCTGGAATGCCCTGATGGCGGATTTCGAATCGCTATACACCCTGTCTCTCCGACCGTCTTGCATGGCGAGTGCAATTGCCACTTGCTCGGCCACCTCTGGGTTCGTCGTCCGGACGGAAGCACAGTTGATGACTTTGCCCAGCGTGTCAACGACGGAAACCGCAAAAGCCTTGCCGTCTCGGTATGCAGCTGCGTCCACGAAGCTTGCTGCGATTTTGTCCTTGTTTATTTGCTTTAGTATATTCAATGCTCTTGCCTTGCGACGACCTGCGTTGTGAACGGGACGAACGTTGCGTGGCAAAGGGGCGACCATGATCTTCTCCCCTATTTCTCTGGGGATTTGGGTGTCTTCAGCCAAGTTTTTGGTTGGTGCGAGTCCGATCTCCTCGAGGATACGCCTGCCGGCCGGCGTGGTGGACAGCCGAGTTAGCTGGGCCCGTTCCTGAGCTTCGGTTATCTCCTCCATGGTGTTGTGTAGGCCGAGCCGAAGGAGATCCTCTGTATGCGTTCTGACGGGCAGCCCGAGGGCTCTCTTGAAGAATTTTCTGATGAAGGCATTAAGCTTTTCCCGCTCGGCACTGAGCCAGTTGTGCATGGCCACCGTGTAGGTGAAGTGACACAGCACAAAGGCGTTGATGAGCCGAAGCAGGTTGACCTCCTTGAGGCCACGATGTCTCTTCGTGACCTTCGGACGAGGCGAAAAGCATTGTCGGTTCTCGCAATTACCTTTCTAGTTTTCGCAGTGCCGTTGCCGCCGCGTGATTCTATGAACATACCCAAGACTCTGATGGTGTCGACCCTGGGTATCGGGTCACCGCCCCGAGTGAACAGGTGAATGTTACTTTCCGAGACGGGTTTCCAGCCCTTGGGTCTGCGGCCTTTAGCAGAAGCTCAGATTTGGTCGGGGAGCATCTGAGTCCGGTGAGTAGCAGGTACTGCTGCGTGACGTCTACCGCCTCTTGCATGGCGCTTTCCACTTGCCCTTCGCTACCGCCGGTGCACCAGATGGTGATGTCGTCTGCGTAGATGGTGTGTTTGATACCTTCAACTTGGGCCAGATTCCTCAAGAGGTCGATCATGTAAATGTTGAAGAGAGCAGGCGAAATGACTGAGCCTTGCGGCGTGCCCCGTGGGCACAAGAGCACCTCGTCGGAGACAAAGTCGCCGATCCGCAGCATCGCTTTCCTCCCCGTCAGGAACGAACGGACGTAGTTATATAGTCTGGGGCCCAGCTCGAGGTCTGCCATGGAGGCCAGAATGTATTCGTGGAGAACGTTGTCAAACGCTTTCTCGAGGTCGAGTCTGAGCAGGGCACTGGTGTCTCTGGTGCTGCCATCGATGATTTGATGTTTGATCATCTTCATGGCGTCCTGCGACGAGATGCCGGCCCGAAAACCAATCATGTTGTGAATATAGATGTTGTTCTCTTCGAGATATCTGTTTAGTCTGTTGAGGACGACGTGCTCCGCCACATTCCCAACGCAGGAGGTGAGAGAGATCGGTCGGAGGTTGTCCACGTTCGGAGACTTGCCGGGTTTGGGGATCAGAACGACGTTGGCGGTCTTCCATTGCTCTGGGACGCTGCCGTTTTTCCACGTCTCGTTGATCTTCTCGGTGAGGTATGCGATCGAACCGTCGTCAAAGTTCCGCAGCATCTTGTTGGTGATTCTGTCGGCAGCTGCCGCACACTTCCCCTTGAGCGCGAAAATGGCTTGCCTAATTTCCCCCACGGTGAAGTCTTCGTCCAATTCCGGACGGGCTGGGCCGAGGTAGTCGGGAAACCGGTCTTCCTCATCTCCGTGCTGTCACACGGCATTGTGTCAATTGAGTCATGCGGTAGGGAGTAGAAAAATACGAGCTTTTTCTTAATGTCAACGAAGAGCTCGCGTAAAAAGGGCACATATGTAACGCACAGCCGTGAGCTCCGAATTCGCACTGTGTACAAAAAAATTCGTGCATAATTCTGACGGAATAGCCAAATATATATATATATATATATATATATATATATATATATATATATATATATATATATATATATATATATATATATATAGCGCTGCCTATGAGCACCTCACCATGTGATATGTTTTCAGTTCAGCGATGGTATCTTTAAAGCACCCAAGGTTTTCAACGACGGCAGCTATCTTCATGGAAAGAAATCGTTTGGATACTCCTCTCTGAGCTCCATAATTTCTGCATAAAATTACTCCTTTCCCTGCGAGTTTGTCAGCACAATAAATGGATTTCTCCAACGAACAACTTATGGTAATTCGCTGCAAAAATACTTCAAATTGGTTAAAGAAAATACTCTAGATAACTCTTGCTAGGTTGCTGCAACCCTTGCAGTGAAGTCGGCTTCGTCATTATTGCAGCCAAAGGCACTGCGAGCCTCTAGATAGCTTCTAACTATTCACATGCAGGAAGCGGATGAGTGTCGGAACCACGACAGTGGAAAGGCTGCTGATAAGAGCATAGTGTCGTGAGTGACCATTGCAGTAATAAGAGCAAATTACGGTTTATAATGGATTCCAAACAAAGGAAACGAGGCCAGGTGGCAGCAAAGATATACGCAAGTGTGAAACTGCATAAAAGTGAACATTCTGACGCGAAAACGAAGCCTATGCTTTGACAAACCAACTATCTCAGAGTCGAACACATGCCCGCAAGATCCGCCCGCGCTGTTTTGGATCCATTCGCTAAGACAAGCTAGCCTTCGCTTGCATGAGAAACCCGAATGCCTCGCCACTAGTTCGCTTCACTTGTTTCTAACTGTAAAGAAATAAAAACAATTCAGTGCCTTTCCACTCTTCCGACCCCTAATGGCGAAGCGCACCTCTGCCGCGGGTCGCCCCGGCATTGCACTGTCCTCGGAATCTGCCCACGTATGGGAGTGCTTAACGCATGTTTCACCTCGCCGCGGCTCGGCACGGTATTGCATTAACTTTGGGATAGGCCCACGTATGTGGAGTGCTTAACGCCTGCTTCACCTCGGCCGCGGGTCGGACCGGTATTGCATTAACATCGGGATCGGCCCATGTATGCGGAGTGTTAAAGCCTGCTTCATCTTCACCGTGCATCGGCCCGTGATTGCACTGTCTTCGGGATCGGCCAACGTATGGGAGTGCTTGACGCATGTTTCACCTCCGCCGCGGGTCGGCCCAGTATTTTTTTTTTCATTTTTCAATTTCATTTTCATTTTATTTCCTTCAAGACCCCCTAGTAGGGGTCTTGAAGGGGTGGGAATACAACTTATACAAACAAGTGTTATAATGCATTCAATTCTGTAGAGAAAAAGTTGTTACATCTTGAACGAATTGAGAAGAGCAGGTGATGGCAGCGATTTGATGAGGAAGGCCATTCCAGTCTTTAGATGCTCGGTAGAAAAATGAGGCTGAAAATGTATTTGTGCGTGAATGTGGTTGTGCTACCTGCTGGGGATGGCCAATGCGTCGTGACCGGTGCGTTGGAAGAGCAATGTATGGTGGGCGATTAAGCGTCGAATAGTAGAACCTGTGGAAGAGGGAAAGGGTGGCAATGCGGCGACGAAGGGATAGAAGCGATAAGGAAGATTATTTTTTTAAAGATGACATGCTGACGTTGTAAGAGTATGTGGAATGAATATACCTGGTGGCGCAATTTTGAACTGCCTCGAGGGCATTGACGAGATATTCGTGATGCGGATCCCAGATGGCAGATGCGTATTCGAGTTTCGTTCTTACCAATGATGTATATGCCAACAGTTTTGCATGCAATGGAGCGAGGCGAAAGTGACGTCTTAGAAATCCCAATGTTTTGTTAGCCGATAAAATAACATTAGTAACATGCGCATTCCAGGTTAGATCATTAGTCAAGGTGATACCTAGGCACTTGTAGGATTCCACTGATTCCCCGGTGACGTCACAAATCCGATAAGAAAACTGAAGAGGATGGTGACGACGGGTAAATGAGACAAGTTTACATTTATTAGAGTTGAGTGCCATCAGCTAAACATCACACCATTCTTGTACACGGTTAAGGTCAGATTGAAAAGTGATTTGGTCAGTGATGGCATTGACTGCGCGGTAAATAACACAGTCATTGGCACACATACAGATATGGCAGGACACATGCAAGGGTAAGTCGTTAATGTAAATTAAGAAAAGAAAGGGGCCAAGGACTGACCCCTGTGGTACGCCTGATGTGACGAGTGTAATGTTTGAAGCATGGTTATTAAATGAGGCATACGGTGAGCGGTTAGTTAAAAATTGCTCAAGCCATTTTAGGATATCAGGATGCAAATTCAAACGAGAAAACTTTAGTAATAGGCATTGGTGAGCTATTTTGTAAAACGCTTTCGCGTAATCCAAAAATATGGTGTCTGTTTGTATGTTACGGTCAAGATTAGCATGAACGTCATGAAATAGTGCAAGCTGGGTCTCGCAAGAACGGACCTAAGGAAGCCGTGCTGTGAAGGATGAAAGAACTTGTTAGCGTCTAGAAAGTTCATAATATGAGAGTAGATCACATGCTCCATGATCTTGCAGGGAACACTTGTCAATGAGATGGGGAAAATTTAGGGGAGAATTTTTGTTGCCCGATTTCTAGACTTGTGTAACCTTCCCTATCTTCCACTCGTCTGGCATAGTGCCTGTGGAAAGCGACTGTGAAAATAATAAATAGAGAAACTCCACAGAAATGTACTTCGTGTTTTTTAGTAGTTTAGAGTTCATGTCATCGGTGCCAGATGATAAAGACGACCTAATATTTTCTATCACAAATAAGAACCCGCGTACTGTGACTGTGATGGTTGACATGTTGCATTGTATATTTGTGGTTGGTGAGGGAGGAAGTGTGTCCATTTTATTAGTAAAGACTGAAGAAAGTGCGTTGTTGAACATATTAGCGCATGTTAAAGCTGTCATCGATTCACCGAGCTCGTTAGTAAGATTATTGATACGCGCTTCCTTGGGGTTTATCACCTGTCAGAATTTGCTTGGATTAGTAAGTAAAATGTTTGGAAGGTCATAGTGAAAAAAGGCTTGCTTGGCATCGCGAATTCCGATTAAGTACGCAGCTTCAGCAGCGTAATATTTCTCCCACGCAACTGAGCTTGCCTTATCTTTAGCGTGGCGATAAAGGCGCTTTTTTATTTTCTAGTCGTTTTAAGGATCTAGTAAACGATGGTTTTTTTGTCGATTGGATCGAATGGTTATCCTGGTAATAAATTGGTTCTTTAGTTCACATTGTTTGTTTTTAAACAACAGCCAGTTATCATAAATCGAATGGTTGTTAAATTCATCTGCAAAGGTAGAAAAGAATGTGTTTAATTCAGTATTTATAGCCTCATAGTTACCTTTGTCATATAGACAAATTGTCTTCTCGTGCATGTCGCGGGGTGGGGGAGCGAAAGTGAAGGCAGCATGAATAACTTTGTGATCACTAATCTCACGAAGATATGTAAGGGATGTTAAGCTTTCATGATGACTGGTTAGTATAAGATCTAAAATATTGGCAGATGTCCCCGACACACGGGTTGGCTCCAGTGCTAGCTATGTTTAATTGTAATTTAAACACACTTCTATAATGTCGCTCGCTTCAGTTTGATTTGTTAGTAACGGAGTGCCATTGTGCCAGTTAATGTCGGGAAAATGTATCCAAAAAGGAGAATAATAGCATTGGGATGCTTTGAAGTTTTTTCATTTAATATGTTATTTAAGAGACTAGAAAGTCCGGTTGATGGTGAGGGGGTATATAACTAACGCCTAGCAGTACCATTTGTGAGGAACATGGACATTTGAACCACAGTGTTTCAAAGTGGCTGTCAATGTTAATTCGTGTGCACGGCAATTGTTGGTTCTCGGCAATCAGAACACCACCGCCACGCATGTCTCTCCGATCGCATCGATAAACGTCGAAGTTGGGAAGGTCGGCCAGGATTTCTGCGTCACTGATTTCTCTTGTAAGCCACGTTTCTGTTAGTATCAGTAAGTTACTGGTGGATGATGTCATCAGATTTGATACGTGTTCACGCTTTGGCAGAAGTCCACGAGTGTTCGTGAAAATTACTGAAAAAGACAGATTAATACGTGGGATATGGGAGGGCGAGTTCTTATATTCGTGGGATAATGCGACTGCTATGCTGTTTCTTTGACCGTCTGTGATGTCTCGTCAAATATGTAGCGTTTAGTACCTATGTGCAATGTTTTGTAACACAATGAAAAGCGAGCAGATTTTGCTCTCGCAAAAGCAACAAGGTACCTGCGGGCGTTCTGTACAGCCTTAGAAAAATCTTCGCCGACACTATGTTCAGTGCCTTTGAACTTACGGCCATTTGATAGGACTGTCTCTTCTGTCTTAATGTACGCAAATTTAACAATTATAGGGTGACGGCACCCGGCGGTATGCCTCCCGAGACGATGTGCTCGTTCAATTTCTTTAGTATCTATGTTAATGTTAAGGTGCTGAGAGCACAGCTGAGTTATGGCTTCTTCAGACTGGGCGAATGGTTCCGAGGGATTAGTATCAGGAACACCATAAAAGATTAGGTTATTTCTACGTGATCGGTTTTCAGCGTCCTCCATACGCCGTTCCAAGCAAGTGGCCAGGTCAGTAATTTTAGCAGTTTCGGCTTTTACGGCTTCAATTTCATTTCGCAACGGGATGATGCAACGCGATCATGATGCTAATGAGTATTGCATTAACTTCGGCATCGGCCCACGTATGCAAAGTGCTTAAAGCGTGCTTGACCTCGGCCGCGGGTCGGCCCAGTATTGCATTATTTCGGCCTAGCACTACGTATGCGGAGTGCTTAACGCCTGCTTCACCTTCACCGTGCGTCGGCCCGGAATTCCACTCTTCGGGATCGGCCAACTATGAGGAGTGCTTAACGCATGCTTCACATCCGCCGCGGGTCGGCCCAGTATTGCATTAACATGGGATCGGCCCACGTTTGCGGAGTGCTTAACGCCTGCGTTACCTTCGCCGCGGGTCGGCCCGGTATTGCATTAAGCGGGTGGCCAGCAAAGGCCGAGGGCTAAAGGAGAAAAATTTAATTAAACTAATACAGGCGTACATATTCAGCCGGGTGAGCTATGCAACGCCATATCTCGATTTGAAAGTGGTGGAAAGAGAAAAGATTGATTCTCTAATGAGAAAATGCGTAAAACGAGCGCTGGGACTGCCCATGTGTACATCAACAGAGAGACTGATGATTTTAGGAGTGCACAACACATGGGCAGAACTGGCGGAAGCGGTGCGAAGCTCTCAAATTGAGAGACATAGCACCACGAGGACAGGAAGAGCCATATTGGCCAAAGCTGGAATAAATCCGGACAGAGGCCCCACCGAAAAGGTGGAAGTATAGGGAAGTTAGAAAAAATCTGATTATACCGCCCCCCCCCCCCCCCTGCCAAAAAACATGCACCCGGAACATAGCAAAGACAGGAGGCATAAACGAGTCGAAGCAAATAAAATTAGATTCGGTAATATTTCGGAACATGAGGTGGCCTATGTAGACGCGGCGGGAGGTAGCGGCACTTTTACGGTGGCAACGGCCGTCAGCGGCCGGGGTATTCCCGTGACCGCTGTCACTCTGCGCGAGCGCAACATAGAAGTTGCCGAGGAAATAGCGATCGCATTAGCTTCCGCTGGAACGGACGCAAAATTTGTGGTCAGTGACAGCAAAACTGCCATACAAAATTTTAGCAAGGGAAGGATCTCGCCCTTAGCGGCCAGAATCCTAGGCCAGAGAAAGCTAGATAGAAAAATTCAAATAATTTGGATTCCGGCACACGAAGCAGTCCCCGGCAACGAGGCGGCCCACGAGCTGGCTCGAGATCTCTACCGCCGAGCCGCTACGGGGCCCCTCGATGACCGAGGGAGCGGAGAGCGCATGCTAAAATATGGGGAGATCACGCATCATTATAGATTGGCTCGTAGACTGGTATCCCCGCCAGACCCAAAATTAAACAACAAACAAGCAGTCGCGTGGAGATGACTACAAACTTTTACATATCCGCACCCGATTATGGCGAACCACATGTTCCCCGAGGCCAGGAGCGATATATGTAATCTTTGTGGGGCGAGAGGGACCCTCGACCACATATGGGAATGCCCGTACTCTCCCGGGGGAACGCACAAAATAAATAGTAGAGAACCTGGGAGACCCTGCTGTGCAGCTCAGACTCTGAGCTCCAGCTCCGCCTCGTCCAACTGGCTGAAGAGGCTGCTGGGACCCAAGACCTCCCAGCCTGCATCTGAGGCGGCGGCACTCGCCCCCTGACCTTCGTGTCGGGGGGCGGGTAGGTCACCTTTTCCGTTGGACATTAAAGTTTATTCTATCTATCTGCATTAACTTCGGGATCGGCCCACGTTTGCGGAGTGCTTAACGCCTGCTTCACATCCGCCGCGGGTCGGCCCGGAATTGCACTGTCTTTGGGATAGGCCTACATGTGGGGAGTGCTTAACGCCTGCTTCATCTCGGCCGCGGGAAGGCCCTGAATTGCACTGTCTTCGTGATCGGCCCACTTATGGGGAGTGCTTAACGTCTGTTTCACCTCGGTCACGGGTCGGCCAGGAATTGCACAGTCTTCGGGATAGGCCCACACATGGGGAGTGTTTTAAGCCTGCTTCACCTCGGCCGCGGCTCGGCGCGGAATGGCGCTGTCTTCGGGATAGGCCTACATACGGGGAGTACTTAACGCCTGCTTTACCTCCGCCGCTAGTCCGTCCGGCATTGTACCATCTTCGGGATTGGCCCACGTATGAGTATTATTGCTCTATGTTCACGGACACGAGATCCGCAAGAACTTGGACACAAACAGCTCCGCTGTAAAAAAATACAAAATGCGCGAATGATCCCTCTGACTTTCTACAATAACAACAACCGTAGTGGAGTGCTGCGGATTTGCTTTTGACCAGTGCTATGGGAGACCATTTTAGGTGAGTGAAGTTCGACTAGCTGTGCATTTAACCGTAACAAATAAAGAGCACGCAAGCTAGCTCCGATGCTCGTTATTTTTATGGTTAAATAAATGTTTGTACTATTACGACTACTGCTACTACAACTAATATTACGACTAATACTCACTGCGCTGGAGCAAAAGAATATCCCCGCCATATGAAGTCTTTCTCTTAATGTTATAGTGCGGGGAAATGTGACGGCTGGAAGCAATGTTGTAATCGGGACTGGTCTGTGTACACGTGTTGGTGTTCATTATCAAAGGGTCCCCAAAATCGTAAAGGATGCGTTTTTGAAATAAAGTATTCCGCGTGTTACTGTTCAGAAGAAGCTGTACCAAGGCTGGTCCGCATCTGTTTTCGTCTTGGCGGGGAAAGTGAGCTTTACGGCTTTTGATTAACTGTAAGCAAAGGCTGCGGCACAACTGTTCTCGCCTTTAAATACACTGACACTTGCGCTTTTCTCGGCGATTTATATTTAATTACCGCGGGACTTGAGAATACTTTCGTTCTGCCATATAAGAGTCAGGGATTCGACACATATAATTTTTATTGCAAGACCTACGACAGAAACTGAATCAAGACCTGCGACAGAAACAGGCCTTTGAAACAGTTTTTAAAGTTACGTACTAACATTTTCAAAATACCGAAACAAGGAAATATATGCATGTCTTGGTGACGTTAGATGCGCGTCCTGATAGCGTCCGAATAGAATCCTCCTCGCGCTAAAGGCTTCTCCACCTCCTAGTCTCCATTGGCAGTGACCGACGAGACTGCTGTACCACAAGGGTCCTCCTGGTCGCGGTCAGTCCCGTCACACACTGTCGCACTCTGCCGCGTGCTCTGACCCGTCGTCACGTGGGTGGTCTCCGTGGCCGCAGTCGTAGGAGTGGTTTCTAGGCGGACCGTATACGCACGAACGTGAACCGCACGATGGCCGGAGGACTGTTTGAGCTTGAACGCCTGCAAAAGCGATGTGGGTAGGAATGACAAATACGCCGAAAATTGTGAGGTTGCTTGTAAATGTGAATGGTACGTGGAGGTCTTCATCCGTGCTCGGGGACGAAAGATGAAGGGCGAAGAGCTTTATTTGAGCATACTGGTCATGAAGAAAGCGCTGCGTATTGCAGCGAATCTTTTCATAGATAATAAAGCACCGTTGTAAAACGCAAGCGTTGATAGGAGACTCGTAAACTGCTAGACACGAGGCAACGAGTGAGGCGTACGCAGTCGGGAACGTGCAGACATGTGTATCTGGTGAAACAATGGCGGCTAGCTCAACTAACTAGCACTCAGCAGAACTTTTCATAAATAGGTACCCCCTGTCTGATGAACTATTACTAGCTATTACTTGAATTAGTCGCGCTTACAGATTCTTACTAAATTTAGTTGTTAGTCTTCGTGGTCACAGGAGGCGGCCCCCTTTTATGCGTAGTATCAGCGCCATGGAAAATAAACAACGGTTCGGAGAGATCTAACGGGCTCCGGTTATGCCCTCAGAATTTAGTATGACGGCCACTCTAGATACCGTATTGACTCCTTCAAGACCTGCCCTCTTCTCGTACTCGACAATATCGGTGAGAGGCCTGCCCTAAACTGGTTAGCTAAACGTGCTGGCACAACTTGTATTACAGATGCCAAGGTCGTGACAGATAATCTGCAGCTAATTACGACCTGTATATCGCCGTAGCTTAGTGGCTAGGCCATTGCCCTGCTAAGCTCTACGTCGTGGGTTGGATTCAAACCGTAGAGGTGGCATTTAAATGACAGCTAAATGCTATAACACTCGTTTACCTAAATTTAGGTGCGCGTTTAAAAAAGCCGGGTGGTGAAAATTATCCTGCAGACGCCACAGAAGCGTGCCTCGTAATCATACTGTGGTTCTGACAAGTAAAACACCAAAATTTGATTTTATAACCCTGGGCACAGATTCTGTGACTCCAACAGAAGCAATACATGACTGCAATAAACCCAAAAAATTGGACGCGTTACATGTCTATCCCAACTATGTTTTTTTTTCTGTTAATGTCATCTAGAATCGGGGAAACCAACATTTCTGCGGTAATGTAGGCAGCTATCTTCTCCAGACAAGCATGATTCCTCAGTAATCACCCGTAGTCGTGCTTTGTATTGTGCACACTGCGTATCCACGAAAAGAAAGCCCGTACGAGCGCAGTGCAAACGGTCAACTGATATTTTACAACCAAGCTGTATACCTCTAACCCCGAATGCATCTTTCGTTTCCGTAGGCAAAAAATATGGGCCGATCCCAGAGATAGCGCCATACTGGGCCGACCCGCAGAGGAGATTAGTCATGCTTTAAGGACTAGGCGAGTAATAAAATTAACATTAGGTAATAATAAACGAAGTCAACAGAAAAAATATATTTTTATATTTGTGCGTAAACAATAAAAAAAAGGCGAGCTGGGCCGGTCCTGGAGATTGTGCATTACCGGGCCAATCCTCAGCACTGGTGAAGCAGGCTTAAATCACTCCACCCCTAATAATGATAAAAGTGTAATAATCAATAAAATAAACAAATCAGGACGCACAGTTTCAAGTCGATTGACATACTGTAATCGTCTGTGAACAGCACATGGACATACGAGTACGATGCATTGCCATACATGCAAAGTACAAAACGTATGCACTTACAGACATACGCCCTTGACTCGCACGAATACAATGCTACCGACTGTGGGGATGATTATGCTGTACAAAAGAAAGACGGAATCGTGATATTCATTGTGTATAAGTTTCCAGGCACACCTAAGTTAGACATCGCGAAGTTCGTAACCACGCACTTTGCATGGGTTACCCGGGATGACACTTCCCCTGTGATCATCGTTGCAGATTTCAATGTCGCCAGTTCAAAAGCATAGAACAAATGATTCGCTCAGTTTGTGCTAGAAGTGTTTGGTTTGAGGTGCCACGCCCATGCGAGTCACTCAACTACTCAACAATAGTCCAGTATAGATTTAACTTTGTCCAAGATTCTGTCCAAGGTTGTAACCGTACAAATCAGTACATATCGCTATAATCACAAACTTATCATCGCTACCATTACCAAATGGTGAATATAAATACATGTACCCTATTCTAATCCTGCGTGATGAGCTATAGCTTCGCTGGTCATCCACCTTCATAGAGTGAAATAGCTTGTAAATTTATTTATGGAAGAAACATTATTCATGTATGGGGTTGCGAAACTGGGTCCTGCGGAAATCGTGGGTTCCCGGAATGGCATTTACAGGGTTACACGAGCGGCTAAAACCAATCCGACCCCTTCCTCTCTTCGGTGCAATCGTATGTTAAAGTGTGAACTTAGCAATTAAAACCACCACCCATGCACTCCGGTAGTCTTCAAGAGAATGATTGTCGCGGTTGCGAATACTCATTGTGGTGTGATTCGTGCGCCCCAGTGTCCACGCTGGATGGGTTTCATTTGAGTTCACAGAACAGTCTGAAGGAGAACGTATACACGGACGTCATGCATGCTTAAAGCAACTTTCGAATCTAACAGCGGGTCGACGTATGACGTAGGGGTGACGTAGATGCCGTCGGCCTGTTGTACGGATACGCAGGACGCGTAGGCACCCTGATGCAATCAAGGATCAGTTTTCATTGTACACATGCTAGTCTAATCCCGTACTGCGTCCGTCTGTACTTTGTCTTAAATAACAACGAGGAAAAACCAGGTCGACTCGCACAACGGGCACCGCAATCCCACGTGGCCGGGAGGCGTGGGCTCTTAGGGTTATGCCTTTGCGACAGTTATCTGTGTAGGTCATTCGATAGCGGAAGTAACTTGCGAAATTGGTGCGCAAGAACGAAAAATCTTAGTAAACTTTTCTTCGTCAAACTAGAGCCTAACCCCCGTATTCAGAAATGCAACTCAAGTTCGTCGTGAACGTGTCGAAGGAAACGCAGTGAGCGTCTTTGGGCCCGTCAACGCCAGGCGACATGTAAATCAAGTCAAGCATGGGCTTCGACTTAAGTTACATTTCTGAATATGGGGGGTAAGACTCTGGTCAAGCGCTTCGTTCGGCCCAGTACCCTGCATGCGGTAACTAGAGTGGTAGCCGCATTGACGGCGCGCTGCATTACGGATGCGCGGAGCAGTGCATGCTGAAGAAAAAAAGAACTAAATTGGTTCTTGTGTTATCGTGAGTTCCCCGATGAACCGCGATGACCTTCAAAATCAAAAGAGTGTGCGCTGAACCGCAAACAATGGAGACTCCAAGTTCACGCGGAGTCAATTTGTTGATTTTCTTCTCGCTGGAGTGGCATTATGTCTGGACACACTGTCCGTGAATGTGGTGCCTCTATTTCCGGTGAGATTGTTTAAAGAACTTGATGAAAAACACGGTAAGCATCAAGACGGTCATGAGAGCATATAAGAATATTTTCACTTTACTACAATTGAAAAAAAAAACAAAATCTATATATCCATGCAGTCTCCAAGTGCGAGAACAATGATGTGAAAACAAGCAGCGTCGGGCTTTAAGCAGCACTTAGCAAAATGCTGATTGCCCTCTTCAAATGATTAAATAATTAAGTCAGTCTGCCACTAATTTAGCTGACGTAAAAAAAATAGCGTATTTTTCCAGCCCGTGTCGCAGCACCAACTGATAGATGCGGCCAGCTGGTGTATTTTTGCAGTGTTTATATTATTTCTTAATTGTTATTGTATTAGTTTCACTATTAGATAACGCTTGTAAAGTGTGTACAGGTAAATGTTGCTTCAATAAGAATACCAGTTGAGAGTTGGCGGTCGTCACATCCGGTCCTTCGTCAGTGTGTTTCATGCGCTACTCGAGGTATGACTATGGATATACAGATACCGAATCACCCAGATTTTCGCTCGTTCACTCAGTGCTCACCTCAGAGTGGTGGTGCTCTTCGACGCCCACAGCTTCTCTGTCGCCGGCGTGGCGGCAGAGTTGCAGGTACCCTTCAGGACGGGAAAACCAGGCGCTTTGCGCCGTTAAGCGCCGCCCACGCAGTCGTCCTGGTCCTGGCAGGGAGCAGAGTCGCTGCATGGGGTGTCCGCGGGACCTTATACGGTTCTCGGTGGTCTTGGAGAGACTGCCGATAACAAGACGGGGGGGGGACAGCGATCTCAAATGTGGGGGCATGTACAATTACGACGAGCGAACACTTCCACAGATAGGGACACCGTTTTAGAGAGGTTTCGAGTCACTAAACAGAAGCAAGGCGGCAAGCTGGGCAAGTCGGCTAGGGTACCTTCCTTCGTACGAAATGATAATACAAGTAAATGTTTGACTGAGATAATATCAAGCCTTTCACACACACACACCTTCTTTTTCGAAACATGTAACCTTTTTTGAATGTGCCTGTAGCCGTACAGAAAGTTTTACTCGCCGAGATGGATTGTTCAAACAGGCGGACATTACAAGCAGTACAATGTATTGGCGGGGCAACCGCATTCGTCGGGGATAGCGCCTAGGAACCGTGGTTTAGGCGGGAAGAGTGCTGTAGAAAGCATCGCTGAATGTTCGACTGCGATTTTACAAGGACGAGCAAGTCTACTGAATTATTGTGGTGACTTGTGAGCGCTATTTCCTGTCCATGTTCGCACAAAAATAAAGAAAAAGAAGAAAAAATCGACTAAGCAAATTTTAGCCGACGCTAATACTATCGCGACTAATACTAGCGGAATGAAGCTATTACTATCGCGGCTTGATAAAGACAGTCGGTCGATGCTAGCTCGACAGGGAGGCGCAACGACTCTTGGATGGTCAAGACGTCACTCATGGAGGGCCGTCTATTAATGGCGGGATAGATACGCCCTTCCGCTGTTTAGTTTCGCTTTTCCCTGTGAGACTGGCCGGAATTACGCTGTGAAAATTAGAAACGTCAACATTATTAATCTATGGAAACATTTTTGGGCTAATGGGATGGCTCAACTTCCCCGCCTTTTAGCGTATACACATTGAAAAACCGGTATATGTAGGTATTGCAGGGGGCTGTCTTGATCGCTGTTACGAGGCCTATAAGAGACGTTAAACTGACCATCAATATCAAACAGTAGACAGCAGAGTACTCCAAAGGATAGTGCATCCTGCAAAAAAAAAACCTACTAGAGGCAAATCAGATGCGTTTGCCTACGGGAGCTGCAGGCATGGTGCTTTAGCCAGCATAAAAACGATAGTGCACTGATATGAGTAAACAACAGACCTTAGGATTCAAAGTGACTTTATCACTTTGACAATTGATGGCATTCAAAGGAATGTTCCATTATGAGCGAAAGAAGCAGTGATGGATAAACATGCGTGCACAGACTTCTTGAATTCATGCTCTCAGCAAAAGTATGTCTGCTTAGTAATTCCGTCAATAGGCAGGTAAAGTGCCACAAATAAACAACCAAAAATGTCTCAATCAACGAAGGCGAATATTGGGGGAATTCATGGGGCACTTGGGAGTGGCCGAAAATGATCCAATCACTATGCAACAGTTCCTTCTACTTAGTAGGACACTTATGCCTGAATTATTCTACGAGAAATACCAGGATTAACCACGATGTTAGTGTCGACAGGCAACATAGGAAGGGGATGGGGTATTAGATAGTATTCGGCCTAAACGTAACTCCAACTTCAAATAACCATATGGCTTCATATGCTGATAAATTTTAAAGCGAACTAGTGCTTTTTTAATGGAGCAAAATGCATTACCTATGTATGCTCACTGACTCTTATTGTCACCAAACCTTGAAGTAACATACGAGTGCTTGAAATTTTAGAAAGATTAAGCTCCTTACGAAGAACACGACAAGAACTTCTGAAGCCAAAAGAACGAATCTTTGAGAAAAACATGTACTACTCATCGTGTCTGCGGCGGCTGAACCGTCGCAGACCCAGGTACTCCTCGGAGGAACGGGGCTGACAGGTGGAATAGCACGCTATGGTATACAAGTTACATGAACTGGGATAAATGGCCTCAGAATGGCTGGCCCATGTTTTAGTAGGCAGACCTACCATTGACGAAGATAGGTCCAGCTATGCAAACATTGGCGAGCCTTTTTGAGACACTTTATTCCTGTTTATGTAACTTCTATACCAGGCACTCCTTTCAAAAGGGGGCCGACGAATGGAGTAGCACACTGTGATATAGAAAAACAAACCGTGATAGAGTACCTCAGAATGGCTGGCCAATTTTCTATAAGCGGACCTACCTTTGACACGGATAGGTCGACAGCCTTTCTAAGGCACTTTATCCCTGTTTCTGTACCTTGTACGCCAAGTATCCCTCTAGTCATATTTACAGGGAAATTTATGTTTTAAGGCATTTTTTAAACGAAAACCAAGAAGAACGAGGATTCGCGGCAGAGATGAAATACAGTTTAGTTGACTGTCGTCATGCCTTCTTGGGAGTTGCTGATGTTATTTGAGTCTATAATAGCGTTCGGCAAAGAAACGTAAATACTCTACCTACTTGAAGTAATAACGCTGTCGTCACCGTGCATACTCCGTACGCTGTCAGATCTCTACGGCTTACGTACGCAACGTTAACGTAGGTTGTTTGAGAAGGTCAACGTGCGTTATGCTTACGTATTCTAAAGAATAGTGCTGCAAATATGGAGGCACTCGTGGCCGCCACTTCAGTGTAAATTGCACCGATGGATGCACTCTCACTTGAATCTGAAAATGTGACCATAATCTCAGACCTTAAGAACCAAAAATTAGCGGTCGTTTGTCGATTCCGGTGACCATAAGCCTGGCCAGGTGCGTCACAGTGATAATGTCAGGGTTTGTGAAACCGAATTGATTTTTCTTGGATTGGTTCTACATGGCACCCAGCCCGCTAAGCTGGTGCGGCAAGCAAGTGAAACCTAAGTTCTAAAATTGCTTAGCACATCGTAACAGAATGCCAAGGTGTTCTCCGAGATAGACCAATGTGAAACTTTCATATTCCAGAAGCGCTAAATTTCAATGTGAACGGAGGCGTTAGCTGGTCTGTAGACGACATAAGCAAGGAATGTTTGATGGATTTGAACTAAAATACAGGGAAGAGATTCATAAAACCAGAGCCGTTGCAGGCATAGGTAACTGCAAAGTATAGTGTATAGATCTTAATAAGTAAGAAATTATCAAGCATAGGCAGGCAACATACTAGAGTGCGATAGGCGTCGTAAAACTTGATAAGATCAAACAAGCTAGGTGACTGTCACCGCCGCATTTCAAACAGACGTAATTAAAAAATAATAATAATAATAATAATGGTAGGAGCGCGTTAACTGATATGCGTTCACGATGATTAAGCAGGATACGTTTATTGTATCGTTGGGCAGAAAACCAGGGAAGATCTGGAGCCGGGGTCGTTAGAGACGTGTATATATATAGGTCTGCAACATGTACATGGAGCGTATAATAAAGAGATGGATGGATGGATGGATGTGTGTTGTTTAGTGGCGCAAGGGCCAGGTGTGGCCAAAGAGCGCCATGACTGATAATGATGTGTTAAGCGCTGATTGGTGAGTTACGATGATGGGGTGTAACATGGCTGTAAAGTGGCCTAAAATTAGTCGCTATCGTAGAAGCATAAAACGATATATAGGTATAAAATTATGACAGTGATACGTGGAGTGGTCTCTGGGTATAGGACGAGTGACAAGTGATCATGGGGCTAAATTCATGAACATGGAAATAGCACATATGCCTCCTTAAAGCCTTTGAGCCCAAAGGCTGGGAGGCAGGTGCTTTCTTTCAATGCAGCTACCGCAGCAGAACCCTCTGTTAAGAGGCTGTGCTACGGATTTCCTTGGGCTATAGTATGAAAACTATGTACAGCTTTTAAAAATTGAAACAGTGATTCATGTTTAAAGAGAGGTTCCATACCTATAATCATTTGGGGATGAAGTGGAATTTGTTGCCGGTGAGGTAATGGAAAGTGCTTTTTCCTATTTGCATCTAATTCTCTGCATTGCATCAGAATGTGAAGCACGGTAAGTGGCTCACCACACTTATCACAAATGGGTGGATCACCACCTGACAATAGGTATGCGTGTGTACTGTATGTGTGGCCTATTCTAAGTCTGCAAAGTATTACTTCCGTGTGGCGGTTCTTTGATACCGGCGGCCAGTTTCCAAGATATGGCTTGATAACATGCAGTTTATTTTCTATTTCTTTATCCCACAGCCGCTGCCAGAAAGCCCTGAGCGTTTTCCTTATGGAGGGCCTAAGGTCCATTACAGGGACAGTGGTGGAAATGTCTGCAGCGTTCGCGTGGACGGATGTGGCTAGCTGGCCAGCCAACACGTTTCCTGCAATCTCGCGGTGCCCCGGCACCCAGCATACTACGATATGCTGCCTGGACGCATAGGTGGTGCATAATGCTGAATAGAGAGATACAATTATAGGATTTTTATATTTCTTCACAGTTTTCAATGCGTTTACGACGCTCAAGGAGTCTGTATATATAACTGCCTTTGGCATATTTAATTCTTTAATGTGTTTAACGGCAGCCAATATGGCGTAGGCCTCTGCTGTAAAGATACTTGAGCTCGTGTGCAGAACACCGGTATCCGAAAAGGATGGACCGACTGCTGCGTAAGACACGCCAGAATTACACTTTGATGCGTCTGTAAAGAATTCAGGACAGGAGTATTTGTGTTGCAATTCCAGGAAATACATTCGTATATGCGCGAGGGGAGCGCGCTTTGTAATAGTTATGAAGGATGTATCACACTCTATTGGTTGCCACTGCCACGGTGGGGGCCGTATAGCAGGGGACATAAGGTGGTATTGAAGCAGGGGAAAACTTGTTTCTTCAGCTATGTCTCTGACACGCAGTGAGAAAGGCTTTGCCACTGTGGGTCGGTTGCGAAAAAGTTGACAACTGGACAAATCGTTTATGGTGTTATACGCGGGGTGCTGACTGTTTCCGTTTACTCTAAGAAAATACATGAAAGACGAGTATGTTCTCTGCAGTTGAAGTGACCATTCATCCGATTCAACGTACAGACTTTCCACTGGGCTTGTTCTAAAGGCACCTGTGGACAGGCGAATTCCTAAGTGGTGGACAGGGTCTAGCATCTTCAGAGCAGTTGGAGTAGCCGACTGGTAAACTATGGCTCCATAGTCTAGTCGTGTGCGTATGAGGCTTTTATACAAGTTCATGAGACATTTTCTATCACTGCCCCAGGTTGTGCGTGAGAGCACCTTTAAGATATTCATTGTTTTCATACATTTGATTTTAAGATACTTTATGTGCGGTACAAAGGTTAATTTCGCGTCTAAAATTATGCCAAGAAATTTATGTTCCTTGTTTACAGGCAGACGCTCACCATGCAAGAGAATTTCAGGATCAGCGTGCAGGCCTCTTTTTCTCGAGAAAACGACACATGTGCTTTTCTGTGGGTTTAGTCTGAACCCGTTCTCGTCAGCCCATTTGGAGACCTTGTTAAGGACAAGCTGCACCTGTCGCTCACAGATTGCAAGAGAACTTGATTGGAATCCTATCTGCACATCGTCAACATATGTGGAATAGAAGATGTTACGTGGTATGTATAGACGAAGAGAATTCATTTTTACTATAAAGAGCGTGCAGCTGAGCACACCGCCCTGCGGCACTCCTGTTTCCTGTACAAATTTCCGTGACAAAACATTGCCCACTCGAACACGGAATGTGCGATTAGACAGATAGCTTTCAATAACACTAAACAAATTGCCATGTATACCTAACTGTGAGAGGTCTCTCAATATCCCAAACCGCCACGCAGTATCATAAGCTTTCTCCATATCTAAGAATACTGATAAGAAAAACTGCTTATGAACAAAAGCTTCACGAATACGTGCCTCGATACGTATGAGATGGTCACTGGTGGATCGACCCTCGCGAAACCCGCACTGGTATGGGTCGAGGAATTTATTTGATTCGAGGATATGTAGTAGTCGACAGTTAATCATTTTTTCGAATACTTTGCAGAGGCAACTTGTTAGCGCTATAGGTCGGTAACTTGATACAGAGGAAGGATCCTTCCCGTGTTTCACAATGGGAATTACAATAGCCTCCTTCCAAACAGAGGGGATCTCGCCGGAAGACCATATAACGTTGTATAGGTAGAGGAGGGTTTTCTGTGTTTCGGGTGGTAGTTGTTTTAACATCTCATATATTACGCGGTCTGAACCTGGGGCGGATGTATTACAACAGCTTAGTGCTGCCTGCAGTTCTGCTATACAGAATGGATTGTTGTACGCCGCACTTTTAGCAGACTTTCTTTCAAATTTTTGCTGTTCAATTTGTGTTTTGTACTTTAGGAAGGTTTCGGAGTAGTGTGAAGAGCTCGATATGTATTCAAAATGAGCACCGAGAAAGTTGGCTTGGTCTTCAAGGCTTTCTCCGTGGCTGTTCACTAAAGGCAGGGAATACGTTTGTTGCCCATTGACATTTTTCACTCTATTCCATACTTTGCTCTCATCTGTGTACGAGTTGATGCTTGATATGTACTTCGCCCAACTCTCTCGTCTTGCTTGTCGGCGCGTTCTCCTCGCCTGGGATTTGATATGCTTAAAGTTTTCTAAGTTTTCTGCTGTTGGCGAATCGCGAAGCAGCGCCCACGCTTTGTTCTGCTTCTTCCGTGCTTGCCTACACGCATCGTTCCACCAGGGAACACGCCGTTTGGAACCCATGCCACTCGCTTGAGTAATACATTTACATGCGGCATCAAGTATAAAAGCTGTAAAATATGCAACAGCGTCATCTAAGGTTATACCGGACATCTCCGACCAGGTCATGTGTGTAAGAGTTCGGTACCGTTCCCAGTCGGCTGTGTCAATTTTCCACCGAGGGACCTGCGGGGGAAGTTGATCTTGTTTCGGCGTAGTTAGGATTATTGGGAAGTGGTCACTCCCATATGGGTTGTTAAGCACGATCCATTTAAAATATGGTAAAAGCGTCGGCGATAAAATGCTAAGATCTATGGCAGAGTATGACTTGTTGGCTAGGTTAAAATATGTGGGTTCCTTTGTATTTAAGAGACATGCTCCAGAAGAGAAAAGCATCTGTTCAATGACGCGACCTCGCGCATCACAGCGTGGTTCGCCCCACAAACTACTGTGTGCATTAAAATCACCGAGAATCATATAGGGTTCTGGGAGCTCATCTATTAATGATTCTAAGTCGCGTCTGTGAAGCTGATAATGTGGTGGTATGTACAAAGAGCAGATGGTAATGAGTTTATTTAAAAGTATGGCTCGAACGGCCACGGCCTCAAGGGCCGTTTGGAGCTTTAAATACTGACACGCTACACTTCTGTCAGCAATAATGGCTACACCGCCAGATGATGCGACAGCATCCTCGCGGTCTTTGCAGAATGTAACATACTTTCGGAGAAAGTGTGTGTGTATAGATTTTAAGTGTGTTTCCTGTAAACACAGCACTTTTGGATTGTGTTTTTGGAGGAGTTCCTGCACATCATCAAGGTTTCTAAGAAGACCTCTGACGTTCCATTGAATTATCTGTGTATCCATGTTGGTAGTAAATAGGTGCTGTGTGTACAGAAAAGAAGTAGTGATTATGTAAATTACAGAGATTTATTTACAGAGCCCTTTCGAGGCCCTGTAATCAGGGTCTTGCCCTTTCTGGAGCGTTCGAGTGAACCTCGCCGCTCCTTAGGCGCTTGGCGCCCCTGGAGGATAGGTGTAGTGTCCATTGCCTCTTGTGAGGCGCCGGACACGTGCTCTTGCGAGCGGGAAGTTACCAGCGAGGGTCCTGCCTTGGAGGGCAAGACCCCTGCGCCCACCAGCCCGGAGGCCGATGGGGCTCCCTGAGGGATTTGGCTGCGTCGGCCGTTGCCAGCGCTGGAAGGGACCTGGGAAGTTGAGGCAGCCTCGGCTGCGCCCACCTTCGAGGTCGATGGTCCCTTCTCCTCGGTTGACGGAGCAGCGCTAGCTGCTACCGCCGCCGGGGCAGAAGGCGTAACTGCCGACTCACTGCTTGTGAGTCGGACAGCCGCCGGAGGCCGTTGTGACGCTGCCCCCTGACGCGCCACATCGGCAAAGGTTTTCTTGGGCAGGTATGATACCCGCCTCCGTGCCTCCTTGAAAGTTATGTTTTCCTTTACCTTGATTGTAACGATTTCCTTTTCTTTTTTCCAAGAAGGGCACGACCGCGAGTACGCGGCGTGCTCACCATCACAATTAACACAATGTGGAGTGTTCTGGCACGTTTCAGAGGAATGTTCTTTGTCACTGCACTTGGCACAAGTCAGCCGGCCTCGACAGTTCTGTGAACTGTGGCCGAAACGTTGGCACTTGAAGCATCTGAGAGGGTTGGGAACGTATGGTCGAACCCGAAGTTTGATATAACCGGCCTCGATGGACTCGGGAAGGACACTTGAGCCGAACGTGAGTATCAGGTGTTTCGTGTTGATCTCTTTTCCATCTCGCCTTATCTTAATTCGTTTAACATTTACAACATTCTGGTCACTGAAGCCCTCCAAGAGTTCAGCCTCAGTGAGCTCCATCAAGTCATGATCAGAGACAACACCACGGGTGGTGTTCATGGTGCGGTGCGGGGTTATAATTATTTGGGTTTCCCCAAATGACACTAATGTTGACAATTTTTCATATTGTTTTTGATCGCGGAGCTCCAAGAGGAGATCACCGCTTGCCATCCTCGACGCCTTATATCCAGGACCAAAGACTTCAGTCAATGACTTAGAAACAAGGAAGGGTGAGATAGTTCTTACTGGTTTATCTGGTTTTGCGGAATGGATAACATGGAAACGCGGGAACGATTCTTTTTGGCGGCCGAAAAATTGAAAGACTTCATCGGTGCGCCCTCTTTTCTGAGGGCGATCAAGTAGTGGAGGGAAGGAAGTAGCCATGTGTGGACGTGTAGTTTTCGGCAGCAACGCCAGCCACCCACCATGGAGTCCAACAAGGGGACGCTGCAGGGTCTGAAAAACAGGGCCTGCTAACGCCAGCTGTACGTTGCCGCTATAACCCAATATGATATAACCGAGGTTGGCTACTCACACAAGGTTAACCCTTGCTGCCAGGAAGGTCGGAAGTAATAAAGAAATGAGAAGGAGACAGGAAAGGCGGAAAGTAAGGAAAAGACGAAGGTTGTAGGGAGAGAGAGACAGGAAAAGGCAACTACCGATTTCCCCCGGGTGGGTCAGTCCGGGGGTGCCGTCTATGTGAAGCAGAGGCCAAAGGGGTGTGTTGCCTCCGCCGGGGGGCCATAAAGGTCCAATCACCCAGCATCAGCTCAACCCCCAGGATCCCCTTTTCCCCAGACACGGCTAAGCCGCGCACGGCTACACGCGGGAGGGTCCAACCCTCGTGTGCTCGGGTCCGTGGTGTCGCCACACACCAAACGCCTGCTGACGCAGACGCCCCTGCGGGGAATATAATGAAGAGAATGAATATAAAGTGAGATAGGCAAACTGATAGACTGTAATAAATGTGGAAATACTAATTATCTCAAGTGCACTAGGTGACTATTTCTTGCTTTGCCGTCTCTATGGGCATGCGTCTAGAAATGATCATTAATCGTTTTTTGTATTTCGCCTAAACTTCCGTAATTTCTCCAGGGAACGCGCCCCACAACATTCCTCAAACTGCTTACATTTATTCTAGACACGTAAGCAGCCGCACGCTATTCCGAAACGGGGGTTAGTTGGAATACAGAAAGCAAGAGTCGAGTTCTGCTTCTGTATGCAAGCCGCTTACGTCCCTTAACGTAAATATATTTGCCGTTTATTGACAGATTTGAGAGACGTACTGCATGCATATCGAAAACTGCAGTTATATGCTACTTTTAGTTTACGATATAACAGACCTACTTGGATGAAGGTGAACTCACAGTTCGGAGCGTGCTTTTAGATCGAAAGCCTGGAACTCGTCTTTGAGGGTCGAGTGCACAGACGGTTGCTGACAGCCGGGCAACTTGGTGATCTGCGAGGCGCTCGACGGGATGCCGGACTCCGCGCTGGACTCTATGCGGTGTGTCGTGCTGCACATCGTGTTGGTTCGACTAACGGGGCCCGGAGTCCCGCGCTTGCGTCTATCCTGGGGGCACGTGCTTGAACTGCATTCGAAGAAGAGTACACTGAGATTACTAGGGAACGCTTTATACTTTGTAGTGAATGAAGGAAAAAGCTGATAAAGACTAATCCACCCGGTATTAACAAAAAATATAAGAGGGCTACGACTATTTAAAACTTCAAACCGAATCAAATATCACTAATCACAGCTAGTGCTTACGCCGCGGCGCAGGCGCACGGTCGTCGATTGGTGTCCGTTGGTCGTGCGAAGTATCATGCACCGACAGTATTCCGCCTGTATCATTATATATAAAAAGTTTGGTGCACTTTCATGCGCACTACATCTTATGGCTACGGACACCAGTGATCCGCCATACGGCATGTTTGCCTGGTGAATGCCTCCTAACGCATTTTCAACCATTACTCCACGAATCGCCGCGAAAAGGAGGGGGTTACGGCGTTCTGCAATTGAGTACATAGGTGGTGGTTGGATTCTCAGACGCGGCACTGACACTCGAATGCAGGAGGGAAAACAATAACTTTCTCGTATCGAGTCGACCACTGCGTTGCGGATTGAATAACTGCGGGCGTGCGAAATTACGAAGATGACGGCACTACGCGCACTCTGTAAACATCGCATATTGCTTTGAAGATAAGGTCCACGCGGGCGCGCACTTTAGCCAAGTCGCAGGCCGCTTTCAAGACACACGAGCGCTGGCAACGCGTCCCTATGGCGTCCGCCAAAGGCGTCTACTACGGCGCCCGCGATTTGCGTGGCCAACGCCATAGTAGACGCCGCGGTTGCGTCCATTCTGTACGGAGTGGTAGGTGAGGAGGACATCGATGCACCCTAGCAGCCGCCAGAGAAGAACGTCCCTTCTCCCTCGCCTAACTACCCTTGCCTCGCGGGCGACATGAGACAGCACGCCTCCGGGCCGCGTTACTCGCTCGTGCACGCGAGATTGAACCGCGTTCGTATGCTCACCGTCACACGCTTTCCCTCAAACGGAGCCTCATGGCGACGGCGACGGCAATTGTGATGGCAGAAATCCGCCTTGAGTGTCCACATAATTGCCATCACAATGAAAAAAATGCCTGTGGCTTAGCTAAGATTAAGCCCAGGATGCGAAGCATACTAGCCTTTATTTTACTTGTTGAACCACTGTTTAGCCTGGTGAACTGCTGTTGCTTGGCTATATTTGGTTCGGCTAGACGAAGAAACAACTCATACAGGCGAGCGCACGAGTAGAGCCTCCGAATGGCAGCGCGGGGAGGCGTTCCAGACAACCGGACTGGCCCCTGCGAGAGACGCGCGCCCATCATTGCGCCGCGGAGGCGTTCCTGACAACACACCACGCTTCTGCTGGAGACGCGCGCCCATTGGCGTGCCGAGGAGGCGTTTTGCAGCTGTTATGACGTCATATGGTAGCTACGCGGCCGTGCGCGGCGCAGCAAGGAAGAGCGTGGTTGTGCGGCTAGTATGCTTCGCATAAAAGAAAAGATTAGTTTCAGTCTCTGGAAGGGGAAGCATTGGAAGCGACAGTAAGGTTTAGCGTAGTGCAGAAGGCGTGCGAGAAATCTGCGGTCAAGACAAGCACTGCCCGCGGCGTCACAAGCATCGCACAATCGATGTTGCACGAGCTGACACAAACAAAAAACACAGCGGGCGTTTGTCAGCGTCTCAGATAAAAGAGCGAGATCTCGTAGATTCAGCTTGATCCGTTCCGCTCCTACCAACGCGTGCCTCGCAGTGTGGAACGCACTCAGCTGCTTAGCATGGAACCCTAACACGTACGAGTACAGCGTCAATGCGAGGAGTCGAAGCCAGCACGCCGCCTTGGTTTCGGCAGAGGCGATTAAACGGAACGTGACGAAGAGCCCACTTAACGTCGTTGCGTTTTCAGGGAAACCAAATGCGGTTCACTGTAGATTTTTTTAACACGTTCACGCTTTGGTCACGCATGCGCGTATACACCATGACAGCACGGCAACGGTGGCGCCTTGAGCGTCCGTATAATTGCGATCGCAATAAAAGAAGCATACACATGATAAAGATAGTACGCAGGACGACTGCTGGTCTCACTCTTTCTTCACTTAGGACGACAGAAAGTGGAACTAGTTGGCTAGTTACTGACTTATTTTATTGGGGCACAAACTGTCCCAGAACTCCGCGTTGTTGAAATTTTTTGTTCGACACTTGGCTGTCTTTTTATACATGTGCACACCGCCAAGAGCCGCACCGAAGTACGCCAGCATTTATCCTGTGTGCTGCTTGTCTAGTGTGTTTGCTTGGTTAGCAAAGTTAACCTCTCTCCTGAGCAATAGCCAACACGAGAATAAATTTCTAAACAAGTACTGCTCTGGCGACGCATGGATTCAAATCCGACGTGTTCTTCCTACAACTAGTATATTTCTGGTTGAATTTTTCGTCTCATTGATCATTTTTACGTGGAACCCAAATATTTAGCCACAAAAATATCTCTCGAGTAATTTGGTTGTTGCCTTTTGTACTGCTCAATGCAGTAAAAAATGCAGTATTGCCTCGTACGTCCCACTTATCTGTGTAAGACAAGGTAAACGAATTATATTCACGAGTAAGTAACGTACGCGGGAAGAACGGACATCGAAATACATGTTTATCACAATGCCGGCTGAAGCAATTGCATCGCAACTTGCCTGAAGTTGGCCCTGCTGGTTTTGGTGGCAGTCCCTCGCTCCAGTATGATTTGAATTACGTGTCCTAGTGGAGCTGGACAGGCCGCTGGTCTGGTGACTGCCCCGGGGTCCAAGAAAAGAGTGAATATCGCCGGAATCGGTGGCATGCTGTAGAAGGTCAAGCCCGTCGACCCGCCGACTAAATCGTCCTTGCACTCTCCGTAGTTGGAAATTTCTTCACGGCAGAATTTTGGTTTCGCAGGCGGCCTCGATGAAGAGAACGTGCTGACTGTGCTTCTTTGTCGTCCCCTTCCCTCGAGTGTTCGAAAGTGAGCGCGTGCTTTCGCCACCACCAAGATTTATGTTTATGTCCACTGCGGGGTATACTTTAGAGTGTGATTAGTTATGTTCATTTGCATTTCGGTCAGTACGAACATGTTAAGGACAATATTGACCAAAGTAGTAGTTAACGAAATGCTTGTGTTGTTGCATGTGTGTGTTTGAGCGCGCAAGGGCGCAGAAGAAAAGAATAGAAGGCAGTTTAATATAGGTACATATTGTTATGAAATCGAAAATTATATCCGGTAAGAAATAAACATTTCAACATTTAATTTCAGCATCAAGAGCTCAAAATTGGTATAACAATGCTTGGTGATTCTATACGTTAGGCACATGGCACAACTTTCTCAAAAAAGAAGACGAAGAATGCAAAGATGTCGCAATGTGCCTGCGTGAGGCAACAACAACAATGTCGCCTAATATGTTGTTTGTATCAACATCACCTATATATTTCATTTTCAATCAATCTCGTCTACATGGACATGAAATGCGAAGCGTGGGGGAGGGGGCGTAAAATTAAGTAACGTGTATACAGCACATTGGCTTACATTCCAATTACTGGATCTCTTACTGAAGCAGAAAGCGTAAGACAGATATATATCTATTGCTTAGGGTAACGGGTATCCCAAACAGCAACAAGAACTTCAGTAATGAGATTGACAGAGTCACCCTAAGTACATTTAACATGCACAGAAAAAAATTATTTTGATTGAAAATAAGTTCATTGATTGCGTCACTGGCTAATCAGGAGTAGTGCACAGAACGCCGACCATAGGCCGATAGCTTAGACGTCGTGTCGGGGTGAGGGCACATACAGATACGAGCACCACGATATTCTGTGATTTTCTGCATGTGTGTTGCCTTCCTATCCTGTTTATACCTACATTTGTCGTGTTAGATCTTATCGTTATTTACCATATCTACCTCGCTTGACACTGTCTTCAACCGCGTGCGCAGGTATGTTGTTATGGAGAAGTTTCAATTTTAGTTTTTTTTTTTGGAAGCGAACATGGAGTCCTAAATGTGATAGGGTTATGTGTGGGTGAGCAGTGAAAGCACTGCGTGGCCACTATAACAGCTTGTAGATCGGCTGTCGGAAAACACAACAGCATCTACATCACGCGGTGGTGATGTGTTCAAGTCTTTAAGAGTCTCTGTTCTTGGTTTTGGCGACAAAGGTATTTGCTTGGCAGTTCAAAATTTTTCCTACCGAATCCAATCGATTACTAGGCTAAATTGGTTCACAAGCCTAAATTCTGCCTTCAGAGTTATTTTTCATGATAGTTCCTACCGTACGCTACACTTTTTATCAATATTTGATAATTTCCATTTTTAGTTCTCTTTTTTTTCGTTTGTGTTAGCCAGCTGACCCAGGGCCAGTCCCACACTGTGGGTGTGCGCCATAATTATTCAGGACAACAACAAAATTTTGTGTACTGCTACAAGAGAAGAGAGAGAGAGGAAGGCAAAGGTAAGACAGGAGGAACGAAGAATGCCTATTCCAGAGTGCGTTTGTTCAGTTGTGAATTAAGCATCGTTATCATCATCACCAGAAGGTGACGAAGAAGAAGAATAGAACCCCGGGATGAGGCAACGCACGGCTGCTCCTACTTTCTCGTTAATAATTGGCAAATGAGGCTTGCGACAAACGCCTCGACAAATTACGTGCGATACAAGCGGCCATTAGTGTTCGCCAGGCAGCGTAAACCGGAGCCTAAATCTACAAGGTACGCCTTACTTCGGTCACCTCAACTTCTTTCCCACCTTCGGCGTTAGCTCACAAGGGAAACATGTCGGAGAAGACGAGTGCCGATCATACTGACAGTGAGCAAACGGACAAGCAAGACACAATGTCTTCGTCTTCCGATTCGGCGGCTTCGGGCACGGACCGCGAAGGGCACTTACCGGTGGGCGGAGAAATCGCCGCCACGACCGCTGAGCTCAGTTCAAGTGTCAAAGCGGAGCCCGAGCATCATAGCTCGCAACACGTGGGCAGTGGAGCGTCCGACATGTCTGCAGACTCCCTCGTACGCAAATCCGGGCCGCCTTCGTCAAACCCAGTACAATCGGAAGCGGCAGCCATGGCCGCAGAACAATCCGCACCGCTTTCGGACCACAAGTCGGAGGCGTGCCTAACTCCGGAGGCAGCGAACGCGGAGTACAGATCCCTACTTCTCCAGTCTTCGCCGGTGAGACAGCATCAAGAACACCGAAGTTCCAAGCCGTTCTCGACTCTCTCTCCTGTATGGACGGAGAATGACTGGCCTGACGGGCAGCATAGCCCCCTGAGCCCCAAGACCCCGCGAATATCGTCGCAGAGGCCAGAAAACTTGAGCATGCAGTGGAACAGCGTCACACCCCCGGACGTTGATACTGCTTCGACTTCGACAATGCAGTCATTCGCCCGCGCGAGTCAACCCGGCATACAGTCGCTGTCAAGGAAAACCGTTCTACAACAAGCGATAGAGGATAATGACATAGAGCCCATACCTCCTGCGGGTCTCAACGTGTCAGCTGCGCCACAGTCTCGTGCGCAACAAAGTGACGCAGATGATAAGGCATCTCATGAACTGGAGGCTCCGGGCAGTCCCCGATTATTGGCGCCTTGGAGGGAGATACCCCAGAAACTAGACAGAAAGCATGGAGCACTAGAAGTCTTCAGAGACACGTCACCTTCAGCGAGCGGCAGTGCCTCTGCCAGCGAACTCTCCAGCCCTCGAATAGGCTCGGCAGTGCATTCACCCAAGCTGCGGTCGGTCGCGTCTGACACTAACCCTCGCATCCCTTGGGTAACGCTCGCAGTGATCTGGCTGCAATTGCAGTCTCACTGGAAGTACCTACACAAGGACTACCCTGACCGCTGCGCAAGCGTCTGCACGATCCTGCACGAGAACCGGTGGGAGAGGGTTCTCTTCGCCGCCTTCCATCACGGTGACGTCAAGAACCTGGCCTTAAACTCTCTTTGCTTTTTCGCCAAGGGTGTCCTTCTTGAAGCTGGTCTAGGCACGGCCCACTTTGCCGCTCTATTCTCGACTGCGGCCGTTCTGGTGGGACTCGTGAACACTTTCATCCTGTTTTGCCTGTCCGAGTACACTAAGCTGTCCTCTTTCCAGACGGTGTGCTCTCAGACCTTCGTCGGGATCATTATGACACTTGAAGCGCTTGCAAGCACGAAATTTGGCAAGGTGAGAATCCACTACGGCAAACGGAGGTTCCGGTTCAGGAGGAAGCCATTCGCTGTGCTTGAGACGGTTGTTCTGCTGTCTTGCACGGAGAGTAACGTTTGCCCAATTGTCAGTGGCATTTTGGTGGGTGCCTTCCTCGCCCATACGTCGCTGGGAAATTTTATTACGAGGTAAGTTTTTGTTTGTCCAGAAACACTACAGAAGCTTGTCGCATCACACAATTTCAGTGCACTTCTGTTGTCACCATTGGGTACATGTAGCGACGATAGGTTTCCGTTGTAGAACAACAGTTCTTTGTAGTGCAACAGAAGTTTGTCGCATTACTTCAGGAACACTTCTGTTATGACAAATGGGGGCCTGTTGCAATGATAAATTTCTGTCGTACAACATTTTTCTGTAGTACAACAGAAGTTGGTCGCATTACTTCAGGAACACTTCTGTTGTGACCATTGGGGGCCTGTTGCCACAATAGGTTTCTGTAGTATTTCAACAGCTCTCTGTAGCGCTACAGAAGTTTGTCGGGTTACTTCAGGAACATTTCTGTTGGGACAACAGGGTGCCTGTAGTAAGGACAAATTTTTCTGTAGTACTACAAAAATCTGTTGTAGAGCTTCAGCTTTCTGTTGTAACAACAGACATACGACAGAGTGTACTTCTCTAGTCAAAACAAGAAATGTCTCTTGTACATCAGAAAAGTCTGTCGCTTCATCAGGAATCTGTAGTTACTACAGAAAAATCCTGTTGTACAACAGAAATTTCTGTAGTACTGAACACAACCTCTGTTGTCATTTTCAACTGGGTACAATCTCATAACGTTCTTCAATTCATTGCAGGGGCTGAAGTAGACCATCTATGAACAAATGCATCTTTGCTTGCTTTTGGTTCAAACAGCAATAACTATCAACCCATGTGCACACGAAGTATAAAGAAGTAGAAGTAAAAAAAATGTATAAAATTATTGCACACAGATTGCGTTCCCTTTCGCAATTTAGTACAGTGCTTTCTCTTCTGGTAAACAGCCTTAAACTGAAACGCGATGAGCTTACTTTTTACCATGATCACAGTAGTTGTCATCATCAACCTCATTATGATCGATTAAAGTTTATTTGCAAAAATTTCAGCGATGATTACGATACTCTCTAATGAGAAATTTGAGTGCAGTTCTATACGTGTTTTTATTTTGCCGTATATTGAGGCGATGAATTTGATCGAAAATGTGATTTGCGGGTCCAGCGCGTGGGCTTTTATACACGACTCATCGAAAATTCCAGTGTAATCCCTGGTGCCGCGTGACTACCAAAAAGCACAACATAATTAGCATCGCGCATGCAACCAGATTACAAAACAATCGTAAGCCATGACAATCGAAACAAGCGCGAACGAGGCCAAACCAAGCTAACCAAGCATGCGCGAGTGAGAGCTAACGCGAGCAGACGATAGTACGAAACGAGCAGTCCGACTGAGACCACATACGAGTACGTATCAAGTGGTCCTGCGGTCATAACGACACTACTTTCCCGCGTGCACGTCATTGAAGGGGCAGCTCTCATTGGTCTCCGCTGTTCGCGGCTTGCGTCTTTCATATCCCGCTCTGCGTTTGCTCTTTCATCTTTCATTATGCCCGTTGCGCGGTTACTGAGAGCTGCGCTCTAAAACAACTACAATAAATCTAAGTAAATAGATCCACATCTAAATATGGAATGTAATGTTGTGCAGTGTTTTTAGAGCAGCCAGGGTAACGGCGTTGTGCAGCTTTATTAACATTAGTTTTCGTGAGCAAATGTGGTGTATTATACCTTCAGGCTGTTGTACCTGGTAGCGGTTTATTTCGTGCGGGCACGCGTGAAACGTCAACGCCATAATCATCGCACTTTGTCTGCCCGTCGAGCGGCAAAATGAGCGGCCTCACAGTTATGAGCGCGAAAATCAAAATCAGCCGTAAAAAAATGTTTAAAATGCGTGCCGAAATCAAAGTGATAGGTAATTCTCTCGAGTCCCTGTGTTCACCGTCATGGACACATATTTCCTGCGTAGTGAGTTACACAGTTGAGCTACCTTCCAAAGAACATATTCACGCTTCGCTCATTCTCTTCAATAACAGATTGCAATGGTTTAGTTGAGCAGGGTCTCGTGTAAATAATCTCTTGCGAATACTCACGTTGCCGACTGCCGCATAACGTGTTCATGCTCGAAACTAATACTTCGTGATGGCGTGAGGCCGTTCAGTTAACGCCTTTATGAGCCAAGCCCAGCCGGATGGCAAAAAAAGGTAATCCAATAAGCAAGGGGTGCACGTTCAAGGCACTTGCACCATATGTTCTTTAAATATTTTTTTCTTACTATGTCCACATAGAGGGACGCTGGATCTAGCGAAGATGTAAACGTGATATTTTGCAGCTCATAATAAACGCTCTTGCGAAATCTGCAAGATGTGAACCACACGGTAGAAAATTTTTGTTTTGAGTGTCAGTTCCATAGCACCACTGCCTTCAAACTTCCAGCAACTTCCGATAACTCAGTTTTGCGCGGCGAATTCTGCCGTGCATATTCTGTCGTACAAAATAGCGAGTTCTTAAAAGGCGTGGATTAGCGTCGCAATCTGTGGGACCATGGCTTCAATTTAAGTTATTATCTTACCATTCGAGCTTTGATGGGGAATACATGGTTGGCGTGGTTGCTGGTCCAGTATTACGTTACTTTAGGACTGCAGTGTTGTCGAACATTTCTCCAGGTGAACGGCACGGCCATACTTTGTATTCACACGTACGAAACAAAATCTTTGAGGTTCCTTGATTTCATGAATGTAGATCAATCTTTTTGTTTGAGCGATTTCCGCTTTAGACTCGTCGACGTGTAATCACCGGTGTGAGGTAGACAGTGAAGTCACGTCCAACAAAAGATTGATAAATTTTATTTAGACGCTTGTGGTCGCTAGACTAATTAACGTGGATATGCCTGGGGATGGCTTGCTTTCTTAGGCTATGACATAGCATTTGTTGCTATGCCCCGAGGCTGGAAGTATGCATAAGATATTCTAGTCCAATACAGCATCATATTGGAACAAAGTATAACGAAGCCAATTGTTTATTATTCCAGCTTAGATACTGACACTTTCTGATAAATGTGATTGTCCTGAATAGCTTTCGGTCTGTGATCTCAAAAGCAGAGATTGCTTCATATTTGAATGCATTTTCTTAATAACTTGGCGGCTAGCTCAAAGCCTTCCAACAGTTTTGACAGAGGTAGCTTTAAAGCAGCACAAGAAAAGAACATGTTTTCAGCTTCGCTGCTCCTGTTTCAGGATTATATAATCTGCCAGCCCCCAGCAAAACAATAGCGATTTCGAACTTACGATAACAAATATAATGCGATTATGGAAGTTTCCATGCAAAGCGACTCGAAGTTTAGTTTCCGGAGAACTGCTATGAACGTTCACACTGTTAATTACTTTACCGTATTGGCCATCCAGAATCAATTTAGTACATATTATAGACGCTGTGGTGCGGTTTCCAGAGGAGGTTTCAGCACCTGCGGTTTAAGACCCAAATAACTCTAATTACTCGCGTGTTCTTGCGTTCACAGGCCATGCAAAAGCAGCCGTCTCCTTCTCGTGCTCAGCAACACAGCAGGATATTCACTAATCTGAGCCACTACGAGCCTAATGTGCTAAGCTGCGAGTTCAGGGCCTTGGCTTCTTATCTCGTTACAGGATTCGGAGACCCCGACGTAGCATATACCTATGCGTTCTTCCCTACGCACCGGTTACGTTCCTATTCGTCACTGCTGTCATCGCAGCCTTCTTGTTAGGACCGTTTCCTGACACTGTAGCCCTGGCTGAGACTGGGCTGTCGTTTAGCGTTCCGGTATGGCGTCCAATGCTGCTCCCGACGCTCTACCAGCCCGATGTTTGCTGGTTGGCGTACGCCGTTTTGTCCATATGGGACGTCGGCCAGAAGCTTGAGAAAGACCTTGGGCATCTCAGGTTAGTGCTGTTTTTGTAACTTTCGTTACAGACTTGAGCGGAAGTCAAGTTGTATTACACTAACACTCAGAAAACGTGTTTACCAGTTTGATAGGTGGCCATAATGTTGTGATATTGCAGGCTTTATTTGTGATCTGGTAAATTTATGCTTTGAATAACGACATCGTGTATTACTGCTCGTGACACCGGGGTCTTGTACCAGAGTAGGGTAAAGCAGAAAACAGAATAATATGCTAGTGGATAACTGAGTATGGTATTAATTTGGGCGTGTTTGTATCTGTATTCTACGAACGCAGGCTTCGTGTAGAGAATAGGAGAGAGTAAAACGTTATAGAACATTTTCCCTCTTGTGTTATTTTCTACTAGTTTGTGCGCAAAACTGGCCTTCGCGCAAGATTGCATGTCCTCAAATGTCTTCGTATTGAAAGAAAGTAAGGCAAAAAAGGAAATGGAGCCCATTCGCATCTTACTAAATGGACGACAGGTAACGAAAAATAAGAGACTACTATGACACTCATTGCTACGAGTAAGAAATAAAGGAGAAGCCACATGCGAGAGTCATGAATGCGGATTAAGTCACGAAACCATAACAACCAGTAAAGAAATGTTTTGTTGCGTTACGCGTTCATTCTGTGCCTCACACCGAGGTGGCTTTGGAAACTCAGCCAACGTCCGGAAGCTGATGTGGTAAAGTAAACAGCGTGCAAGAGAACGCATGCCAGATTATCTGTTTGCTAATTTGGAAAATGTGGACGTCTTGATCAATTAACCACAGGCGGCGGATGACTCACGCGATGTGCTTAGTTCAGCCAGGCCGCTGATGAATCGAACACCTCGCATCGTCGTCGGCGCAGCTTTCTGTTCCTGGCCGTGCTGTTGGTGAATGCTCTGAACGTGCTACTGGACGGGTTGTGCGGCATCCTCTGGCGCCATCTGCTGGCATTGGGAGCCAACCTGCCGACGCCCTTGCCACATTCGAGCTCGTGCACGTGCACACTAGTCGCCGCCCTCATGGCGCTGAAGGTCATCCACCACGTGATGCATCCCGGCTGCGTCTATCGCATGGCGTCGGTGCCACTCTACGTGCCCTTCTGGACCGGCGTGCTGCTCGAACTTACGGTGCAGAACGTTGCGAGTGGTTCGGCCGCTTACGTCATCGGCCCCGTCGCGGGCATTATCCTGGGCATTGTAGTAGCATACGCCTGGATAGATTGCCTTAGCAGATTGACTGTCAGATTAGCGGGCCTCTCGGACATTGGCATACTCCTACGTGGCACTTACCTGTCACCTGAAAACCTCCTACTGAGGCTGAGACGCTAACGCACTTCCTTTGTGCGCTACAGTGCGCATATCATCCTGAAATTAAATACGAAGCAGTGACACAATCGAAAGCCTCTTTCTACAGAGCGTTGCGTTTAAGTAGCATTTCTAACGTCAGCTAACCAGCCAATAGATTTGCGGGCTGCGAAGATTGAGCGGGCTTTGGAGGGAAGAGAAAGAATGACTGGCAATTTTACGTATGTAGAATATAACCGGCTTAATGTGGAGAGAAATGTACATTCATAGAATTCGCTTCTTATTATTCGTGATAAGCTCCCTTTTATAGGGAGTGCATGATTATTGGGAACGATATTCACCTTTCTTGTATGGTTATGAGGGTAGCATGGTTTATAATAACTGACCTACAGAGTGTTCTAAGTTAGTGCACCTCTGTTCTGCGCAATAAAACTTTGCATATAGTGTCTCATTGCTATCTCCAAAGCACACGTGCCTTTTAATGGAATGTGTGAGTGAATGGAATTGATCGTGAATGACATGAAAGGGAAAATCGACCTACACTTGACTGTGGCACGAAGCTAAAAAAAAGTAGGGTTGGCATAAAACTTTCCAGCTAAACTAAAATGGACCCTGCTGTGGGGATCGAACCCGAGTACTAGGAGGCTCAGGAAAGGAAAGCAAACATTTGGTTTCTCGGGAAACATTGAGGCTCCTTTCTTTAGCCATTTGCTACAGTCAAATGGAGGACTGTTTTTTGGGGGGGACCTTGTTTTACTTTGCAGGCTTTCGTAGGATGGAATTCGGAGACAATACGCCATATAGGAGCTAGTACCGCCATTCCTTCATTCGTGGGTTATTCCGCAACAAAGAAAATTGCAACACGGTCTAAGCAGGAGCAGCACCTAGTTCTTTTGTCCTGTAGGTGCATATTCATGCTATACACATCAAAGTCGGGCAATATAAATTGGTGTTCTAATGGCGCCTTACACAGGGTGAGGTCGAAATAGTGTGACGTGACTTCTCTCTAGTGGCACCTCTGCGAGCTCTGATGGTGGAATAGATTGCATTGCATAATATCGTCGTGCGGTAGCCAATATAGACGGATTTCTGTAGAAGAAAGCGCTCTCAAGTATTAGGAAGAGCGCCAAAGACACCCCTGGTAAATACGGACCCCAACAAAAAGCATGCTCAGAAGTTGCGTCAATTATGATGTCTTTAGGATGAAATTTCCCATTTTGACGATCAACAATTACGTCATGTGGATCATCTTGAAATACAGCGAAATGGGACGGCACAAATGGCTAATAAGAAGAATACACATCTTGCTGACTCTTGCAGCAGCTGTTCCACTTGTGAACTACGTTTGCGAAGCGTGAAAGTATTTAGGCAAGAGCAAGCTAAAAACCGCTAAAACAAATTGAAAACTAAGAACCATGAAACTCTAGAGGCATTTCTTTATTGGAAAAGTCAGTCAGGATTGTGTAAGCGAAATATCGATTGCACTCAACAATGCAGAAATGAAATTCCTTTCGCCCTTGGTTTAATTACTTCCTGTTCGGCGAATTCGTTTTTTTTCTTGTAATGATGCGTCTGCGCAGCTTGTGCATATATATACTTATGGGTGTGGCTTCAATAAAATCAGTTGTTTGTACCTGTGTTCATCTTCCTTTCTGTTGTTCCATCCCGTTGCACTGAACTTCAAGATAGTTCTCATGTCAAAGTACCAACTAGCCCAACATTCAGCTCCTTTAAACCACCATTACGTGCCCAGTCTTCACTGGTGGCTGCTCTTTCTTTGAACAAGGCACCCAGCATTGCAACATCTCCCAGCGTATCTCAACACGAACGATGCATACTCGTAGGATAAACATGTCAACACGCCATTAAAACACATTTCAGTGCAGCATATGTGTAGCACTTCAATGTGCTATCACTTGAGCGCCTGCAAACAACTTTAATCCTTGCCGTTCTCGTATAACCAACTGAAACGCTCAAACCGACTATCCACGCAATAAACGTTTAATGCACATGTATTTATACGCGTTGCCCGTGTATATGATTCACGCTAGCATATATACTTTCACATTATGTGAGATATACCAGCTGTTTCTGCCAAATGTTCATGCTTTTTCATCCATCCGCCACCCACCAACTATTCTGAAAGTATGATGCAGACTGACGTATCTGTCGGGCCGATAGTGGTATACGCTATTATAATTTTCGTAACGCTTTGAATTCAGACTGATGCACTTGCGAGCAGTGATACCTTACGTGAAAAAAACCATTCACAAGAGCTATATGTGATATTTTTGTATTGCTACATATGAACTAGTCCCACTTTTTGCTTGGTGAATGACTCGGGCCTTATACTGTGTGTTTTTTTCCGGCCTTAAACTATGTATGCCGCAACTGATTCTCCTTCTACTGAACTGTAATGTTTACGTTACATAGATAACACCGACCGTCTTAGTTTCAAGAGAACTGTCATGTTGACAGTTACATTTTGGTTCTAATGTAGATAAATACTATAAAACGGAAAGCTGGATATGCGTCTCTATCACCTTACTGTTTTGCGGTAAAGCATCATTACATCAGGAATCTCGAATTTAGGAATCATTCCTCTTTTTTTCTTGCCGTGAGCGGACATAGCCACAGAGTATCATCATTGCGTCGATACGTGTGTATTTACGTGAGCTTGAACGTGTCCACAAAGCTGAGTCATAAGAGCGCGAAAAAAAAAACGCTACAACACAGGAAGACGGAAGCCAAAGCGATGGCATGTAACTAACCTTCATTGTTGGCTGAGCCCGTAATATAAATGTGATATGCACTTCATATGTAAAAAAAATGGAGCGAACGCAAGAGCAACGAAATTTTGACAAGGTGACAATACCTGATTTTTTGTTGAGTGCCACTAACACAGCCACGCAGTAGACAAACATATAAAGTTCGCAAATATTTAAATGTTTAACAGTTGCATTGCTTTGTCTGATTTAACTTTTGCAAAGCCAGCATCGTGGTTTGTGCGAGCCTCTCCTGAGGAACGCAATCCTGAAAAAGCCAGCTACGTCAGCCTAAAAGGCTGCTTGCAGCCGTCTTAAAACCGATGAATATCCGCTGGTGGGTCTTGAACCAGCACCTTTCAGAGCTGTTTCTGAAGATTCCCAGTGTGTCAACGACGTCAGTACGATGTCTCTAATCATTGCATGTAAACTTAAGGAAGGTAACTTGGACAAACTTTTCTCACAAAAATCTCGGATACGTTAGGTGCCTTGCCAGACAGCACCTGTTGACGTGCATTTGGAGCGGCGTTACGTCGCTCAGCTACGCCATCACACTCTAAGGCTACAGTGGGTTTGGATCAGCAAGAGCGAAATTTCTTCGCTGTAGCTCCCACACAGGCTTTCAGCTGCCGCCATGCTGCCTTTGTCAGTATGCCATCGTCATACCACCGTCTCCGAACCATGATTGTCACGCCATCGTCATTCCGTCGTCATCATGCTGGCGTCGTGACACCGTCTTTATCAATCGACCGGCGTCGCCCCGTTGTCGACGCACCGCCGTCGTCTTGACGCTATCGTAAATCGCTGGCTTTAATGCGCTCGTCGTCACACCGTGGTCGTCAAGCTTTCATTACCACACCACCACTGTCGTCTTGACGTTACGCACGTGGTCGCACCACACACGGCGAGACATCTGGCCGGTTTGTACTAGGAAGACATTGCATCACTTGGGCAGTCGCGTCCTCCCGACGGTTCCTCCCGAATGGTTATCTCGATGAGCAGGGCGCGCGCTAGCCATCCGAAGAAGGAAGTGTATGTGGAAACTACATACAGCGGAGTAACGTAAAGATGCGTTTCTACAAGCGGTATCGACCTGGATTCACTCGCCAAGCCGAAATCGGTGACCGCCGATAAAAACTGACAAAATCGTTGGCAGTTACGGCCGAATCCAAAGTATTGAGAATTACAGCAAAATATACCGGGTCGTTCGAGCCTCTCGCGTGGTGTTTCTAGAAATACGCAAACACAACGTGATGTGACACAACACGGGGAACAACAGCTGTGTCACGCAGCAGGAACAGCGTATTGGCAAGTAGGTGCCAGTTTTGTCAAAACGCTGCCTCGATGAGGAACGCATGGTAGCAGCGTTGGCTGCGTCGCACCACCACGGTGCAGGAGACAAGGCAGGCGGAAATACTTCGCCGTCTTCCAGCGCAAAGGATAAAGGCCTAAATATAGTCCGACGTAGCGTAAACGGGCGCACACGTTACATCACATTGGAGAGAACAACAGCGTCTCTAGTTCGACGAATGGTTCGACGCACGGGCACCGCCAACGAGACCGGACGCGGCCAGCGCCCTCCGACGCGGCCGGCGTCTGACGACGCTCGCCCGTGCGCCGATGGCGTCGGTATAGAAACGCGCTTTAGGGGATGTTGAGTTCGACTTTAACTGTAGGTTAGGTTCAGAGCAGTGTACGTATGTACGTACTATGCTACCATAAACACACGGGTCCTAGGCAGCAATGTTTGCGCAAACAAGGTTCTTGCATACCCGCCGTGGTTGCTCAGTGGCTATGGTGTTAGGCTGCTGAGCGCGAGGTCGCGGGATCGAATCCCGGCCACGGCAGCCGGATTTCGATGGGGGCGAAATGCGAAAACACCCGTGTACTTAGATTTAGGTGCACGTTAAAGAGCCCCAGGTGGTCAAAATTTCCGGAGTCCCCCACTACGGCGTTCCTCCTAATCAGAAAGTGGTTTTGGCACGTAAAACCCCATAATTTAAGGCTCTTGCATTGCAAATCACACGAGAAAATAAAAAAGAAACGATCGCGTTCAAGCAGCTTGCCGAAATGAGGACATGTAGCGGCGGCATGGATGGCTGGGTGAGTGTGAAGATGCAGCAAAGTAAACATTTGTGGGCGAGAAGGAAGCTCTGGTTGACAAGACAGACAATATTGGGGTGTCGTACACGTGCACATGCTCCACCCGCGTGGCTTTGGCTCCACTTCTCTAGGAAACGTTGTCTCCGAGCACAGAAACGCACGTAAGCATCACCAGGTGCCACTTCGGGGAAGTGCCGCAAAGAGTTCGCATAGGATACTCTAGTTTCTCGATGCGGGGCAGTGAAAGGAATGCTCCATTGATGGGTTTAGTGCACCACAGTAACACACGGGTTGTGAGGGATGGCAGATCCGAGTGCTGAGGAACTGACTTTGATCAGTGTTTTAGGAGACGAGTTTATGAGAGCCAAGTTCGACCATCTGAAACGCTCGTTCTCTTTTCTGGTCAAATATGTGCGTTGTACTAATTCTACTAGTGAACAGCACCTAATTAGTACATTCTTTACGGAATGCTGCCTCCGAGGCTGGGATTGAATGTGCTTCATGGCTGGCGGAATTTTTGTTACGGTAGAGAGAAAGTCTTCACAGCAGATGACGTTCTCCTCTGGCTCTGGTAGTGAGAGCGCGGGGTGGTGTGAAACGAGAACGATAATAAATGCAGGACACCTCTGTGTATACGTTGTGAGGTGTATTCGTAAAGGGTCTCCAAAGATATAAAGGATGCGTTTATACAGAAATTACTCAGCGCGTTACTGTGCACGTCAAGTTTTGGCAATGCCGTTGCGTATTCCACTGGGTCCAGTAGGAGAAAGTCAGCTTTATAGTTTTTAAACTGTCTTTGCAGCTGCTACAAAACTGTTGGCAAAGCTGTAAGCACTAACACTTGCGCGCGTCTCGTAGATATTTAATAGCCGCATGACCAATATTTTCGCGAAATGCAGTAAGAGTCAGAGATTCGACGAATCTAATATTTATTGCAAGACCTACGACAGAAACTGATTCAAGACCTGCGACAGAAACAGGTCTGTGAATCAGTTCATAAAACTACAAGCGAATATGTTTTAAACAAAAAAAGCAACCAAATATACGAAAATTTTGGTGACGATCAGAGCCCATGCCCACATAGTCCACTTGAATCGTCCGAGCGAACGTTCACTCCGGTGGGGCTCAACTCGTCTGTGATGCCCCCTTCTCGGTGGACAGAGACCTTGGGGAATGTAGTTCCACGGCAGCCTTCGTTGTGGACAGTCACGCTGACTGCTGTCGTGTTCTGCCACGTGTGTCCCCCTGTGGTAACGTGTGTGGTGTCCAAGGCAGCGTTCGTGGAAGAGTTGCCCAGGTGAACAGTACGCGCGAACGTGAACCGCATGACGAGGGGGAGGGCCTTTGCTCTTGAACGCCTGCAAAGCAATGTTTCAGCGGTTTACAATTACAGTGAACATTTTCTGCTTACTTGTACATGTGAGCTGCGTAAGTCTTCAACTGTGATCTGTGGCTCAATATAAGTGCTGGACATATTATTCGAGCATGCCGGAGGAAATGATAACACCACTTACTAGAGCCAGGCTATTCTTACGTCTTGAAGCAGCGTGGGAAGACGCAATCGTAATTCAGACTCGTGGACTACTAGACACCAGGAAACGACTGACGCGAATACTGACGCCCGAGTGGAGGCAACGTATGCAGCTGCATAAACGGTAGCTACATTAATTAAGCAGCATCTAGATGAAATGTTCGACAAATAATTAACCGCTATTTCAAATACGAAGTGATACCTAAGTTTCTAACTTCCTGAGTATACGTAAATGCCCAGTTCCTCACTGCATTCTTACCTAAAATTCTCGCGTAACAGCTCCGTACTAGTTTTGGTTGCGCTTCTGCTTGGTTGCGCGAGTATGCCATGACTGCCATTGGTAATGCCGTATTTGCACCTGTAAGGTCCGCACGGTTTTTAAGTTTATATGTATAGGGGAAATTCCTGCCTTAGAGTACTCGGACTGAACCAGCTTACACAGCATGCACTAGATGTCAGTATCGTTTCACGTAACATGCAATCAATGACAGCCTGTAAAAAAAAAAACCTTTTGCTTGTTTAATCACCCTTCACTCTCTCTCCCTCTTGTAGCCCAAACTAAACTGCTTTAGGGCAGGCAAATTGCTAGAACTATGGGGACGTTGGTACTGCTGTTTGTTGTGCCTACTGCTTGTCCTGCAGTTATCCAGGTTTTTGGAAAGTTTTCATTACTGCAATGAAATCATTTCTGTTGCTCTGATAGGACGCAAGCAGAACAGAACTACTCCATTGTGACGGCCTGCAACTCTCGAAGGTCGACGCAAACAAAATTTTTTAGAGCATACAGTTTGGTAAAACGAACCCATAGAGTACCACCTCCACCCTTGTCCTTGCTACAATGGCCAACAAGATTATCGGCGTGCTAGCCCAGGTCGCCTAAATGGCTCATTGCCCTTCAAAAATATATATCCTATAGGACACTGGCCAAATTATACCCTTGTACGCACAAGACTACTCTGACATTATTACGCAATGGGGGGTTACGACCTCTTTTGACTGTGCCAGCGAGTGTTCCTCAGCAGATGTGCATGCTCTCATATCTTGCCCCACAACAGTAAGCCTGAATATCTCAGTGAGCGTGACATCCCGTCCTTCTCGCTTTTCTATCCGTCTATTTCAACGACACTTCAGCACTACGAAGGTTTAGCTGTGGAGCCTACACACTATAGAGAAATAAGCCGAGGTGGTCGTAAACGCCTCGTTACTCTGCGCACTCCCGAATGAGGGCATAATATACACTACTTGGGTGCAGTTCTAGTTAGCACTAACTCTCAATAATTTCTATGGTATTCGAAAGACACTGGTGTTTCGCCCACTGCTTGCATGTTAGAGAAAGGGGAGTGGACAAAAAGAATGAGGACCCCCACAATGTGTATTTCATAGCCCCCGGACTGCTTCGAGACCTTTTGTCATTCATCGTAGTCAATAAACCAAATCAGTCAATCATTCAAAGAAAAATCAATACTGCATTCAGTATGATTGAAAAGTAGCGGATAGGTGCTTATACATGATGGCCAAAGCTACAGGGTGGCTGACATTTCAAACAGTCAGCCATACATCTGAAGGCCGGGCAAGTTACTGTTCTCTCGCCTTTCCTATTTCTGAGAGCCACTATCTCTTCTAGAATCTTCCCATTGAAAAACACATCGGACCTCCCTGTCGCGGTCCTCCGCCTTCGGAATGGTGCATATATACCTCCATGCCATACTGCGCAATTCAGAACTACTTTTCAAGCTTCTCTAAAGCTCTTTGCATGAAACAGTAAGTGGCACGCGCGCTGCAGCAGCTATGGTGACAATTAGCAAACAAGACGCATGCACAAGATAAAAATAGCACGCTGGACGATTGCTGGTCTGGCTGGTTTTTGGTTTACTTCGTTGTACAACTTTGTTGCAATAATTCGCTCTACACTGGACTTCCTAAAGCTGCACTGGCTGACAAGGAAATTTATTTACCCGTAGGCACACTTACAACTGTGGTAGGAACGAAAAGTACAATATGAGGTACATCACATGTAATACATCATACTTGATGCAAATAAAACAGATTAACAAATGAAATAATAAATGGTGTCTGCATGACACTGGCTTTGCCACACACAACAACAAAAACAACAAAACTCATTACCGCATCCACTCAAAAGCATTATTGTCCGCCTCGAATTTATGAAAGGTACTCGGGGCACATACAGACACAGTCTGAACTCGGGCAACCGAATTGAGCATTATTCTGGCTGTAGAAAGACTTTGCCTCGGGAGATGGTTATGTACCACGTAGACCAGCGGCGAAGAAACTCGGCTTCACCGAGTTTGAACAACTGTTCTTCAAGATGACCGCGGCAAGCCTATTGAAAGGGACCACGACGAAGTTCCCCACCATTTGTTTTCCGCACTCCTTGTATCTTGCGCCTGCGTCTCTTTCGCTGGTTTCGCCTTAGATGTGTTAAAAGAAATAAACAAGGTCGCAATATGAGAGGGAACGCGAGCATTGAATTTAGTCCCACAAATATTCGTGACGTGTGGCTTCTAACGTCACGTGCTCGTACGCAAGAAATGGCTTTCTGATGGGACGTTTCGTCTCACTGATCATTTATTTTTTGTAAAGAGCACGATTGCTTTGCCGGAAATTTCAAAAGCAATTTCGAAAGTTTTGTTTTTCGTACCGCTCGATGCGAAATTTTTCAGATGAGTGAAGAAACTTTCTGATTGATCCCGTCTATCATGATGATGTGATGTCGACGAAGTAACGGGCAGGGGAAGGCGGTGCAGCGCTCAGCGACTAAAACGAGGAGCTTTGAGTGCGTGGCTACCCCCGCTTTTTCGCGTTTCCGGTGATCGCTGGATGCTCACTGTGGGACCAAATGCCGTCAAAATGCCTAACAATGGCTCTCGAGCTCCCATTGCGTATCACTATATTGGTTTCACCGCCCGTATGCTCGGTGTCCACAGCGCTCAGGCTGGGCGTAAAGAGCACCAGCAGCGGTGCTCTCCACGTATCGCGTTTCAATCGGGAAACACTAGGCGCGTAGAAAACATGCTTATAGAACAACGAGCTTGAAGCAATTACATCGCAACTTGCCTGAAATTGACCTTGCTGACCCTGCTGAAGTCCGTGGCTCCACAGCGATGGGAGCTGCGCGCTCGGACGAGACTGGACAGGCCGCTGGTCTGGTGGCTTTCCCGGGGTTCAGTAATGGAGCGAACGTCGCTGGGTGGCATGCTGTAGAAGTCCGTCGACCCGCTGACAAATCTCGTCGTAGTTCTCTCCGTGGCTCGAAATTTCTACCCGGCTGATCTATGGTTTCGTGAGCGAATTCGATGACGAGAACGCGCCGATCGCACTTCTTTGTCGTCCTCTTTCCTGGAACGCACGAATGTTTCGTTTCGTTTTTTTCTTCTAATGTCTACTGCGGGGAATCGACCGAACGCGAGCGCGCGTTCGTCTTCACGAAAATATACGTTTGTGTTGCTGCGTATTTTTTCTTTAGTAAAGTATGTGTAACAATATTCAGGATGGCATTTATAGGTCTGCATTAGAAAATAATTATGTACGTGCGTACGTGGATGCAGAGGAAGAAGACACAAGGTGTTTTGTTATGGGTTCGTTTCGGTATGAAATCAAGAAGAAATTCAAAGAAGCATAAGATTTCCGTCATTTTTTTTTTGCCTTTAGAGCAAATAACAGTAATAACGCTTGGCCACACCTTTACTTTGGCCACGTGCGACAACTCTCTCCGAAAAGAAGACAAATAAGTAGGTAAAGCGGTCAGCATGTGGCGACGTGAGGTGTCTTAACTTAAGTATACTTATTCTGTCGAGATCATGGTATTTCATGTCCTATCACTCCCGGTTAGAGGAGCATGGACGGGCATAATATGCGGTGTTGCATATGCCAGAGAGGCTTGCAACCCGGATATTGTACATCTTAGTGCAGTATAAAGTGCAAAACAGAGAGCCAGATATGAGAACGCGCACGAGTGACTGACGAAGTCACCCTGATGACATTCAAAATCTCATACAAACTAGCACTTCTTTGTTTAAACTAATTTGTTTAATTTGTTTAAACTAATTTGTTTAAACCTTTGAGAAGCGCAAGAACAAGAAGGAACTACGGGGGCTCTTCACCCTTTCTGAAATTTTCGTACTTTCTTCCCTAAGTGACAGCGCAACGCGCTTATGTACGTACACGAAATACCACAAAATAACACCGATCTCAGTCGCGATGTTTCTTCACTGGACTTGGAAAGGTTCACTGGATTTGGGCTTTGATGGAGGCTTGTTTACTCCTGCAACCTTGTCATGACAGTTAAAAAAAATGATTCCAGCTACTTTTAGAAATGGGTTTAGGCGCAAAAGATAAGGCACGGACAACAAAACAAAAGACACGGACAGGTGCACTGCCCACAAGGCGAACACTGCGGTTATTAAAACCATTTCTAAAAGCATGTATAAGCTAGACCGGCAGCAGACGTTGCTAAAAGATGACACCTACTTTCATAGAAAGAAATGATATGGGCTGTAAGCGTAAGGAAGTGTAATCTCTACAATTTCTTATTGAAAGCTTGGTGGGTCGACTAATATATAAGCCGGGTAATTATTTTTTAACCAACGACTTAAGTTCGTAGTAAACATGCTTACGATTCCTCAAAAGAACAGCGTACAAGATATGGTTATATTATCACAGTGGTTGCGCATATTTCTTAAATACTTTGCGCAAGGTACCTGCGACACCCTCTATTGGAGCTCTTTACATGCAAGGCCACTTGCTTATAATTAAACAAATTATAAAAATAGACGTACAATCCAGCAACTACTTAACAAAGCACTTTCGTTTTCGTTGATGCAATTGGGTGTGAAGAGTACAGGAATGGAATTTTTCTAGGCTTACGGACGCACAGGTTCTACTGCATAGATAAAACGGTCTGTATACCTTTGAACCTCTTTGGTGAAATTGAACAAGGGTTGCTTAGAACCAATGTCTAGAGAACGTGCATTTGGAGTGGCGTTAGGTTGCTCAGCTACGCCATCACACTACGCTGAGGCTACGTTGGGTTTGGATCGCCAAGAGTGAAATTTCTTCACTGCAGTTCCCACACAGCCTTTAAGCTGCCGCCAAGATGTCTTTGTCAGTGTGCTATCGTCATACCACGGTCTTTGAGCCATCGTTGTCACGCCACCGTCATTCCGTCGTCGTCATGCTGGCGTCATCGCGCGGCGCCGTCATAGCGCGTTCGTCATCCCCTCGACTTCGCACTGCCGTCGAGGCGTCCTTGTCGTGGCGGTCTCGTAAATCCGTTGCCGTAATGCCATTGTCATCATGCCACCGTCATCGAGCCATGGTTGTCACGCCATCGTCATTCCGTCGTTATGATGACGTCACCGTGCTGGCGTCGTCACACCGTCTTTATCAATCGATCAGCGTCGCCCCGTTGTCGACGCACCGCCGTCTTCTTGATGCTGTCCTAAATCGGTTGCTTTAATGCACTCGTCGTCACACTGTCGTCCTGAAACTCTCATTACCACACCGCCATTGTCGTCTTGTCGTTATGCACGTGGTCGCATCACACACGGCGAGACATCTGGCCGGTTTGCACTAGGAAGACATTGCATCACTTGGGCAGTCGCGTCCTCCCGATGGTTCTTCCCGAATTGTTATCTGCATGAGCAGGGCGCGCGCTTGCCATTCGAAGAAGGAAATGTACGTGGAAATCACATACAGTTGAGTAACGGAAAGATACGTTTCGACAGGGTGTCTCGGCCTGGATTCGCTCACCAAGCAGAAATCGGTGCCCACTGATGAAAACTGACAAAGTTGTCGGCAGTTTCGCCCGAAGGCAAAGTATTCAAAATTACAGCAAGATTTACCGGTGCGTTCGAATATTTCTCCCAGTGTTTCTATCGATATGCGAAGACAACGTTGTGCGGCGCAACACTGAAATCAACAGCTGTCAAGCGGCAGGAACAGCGCCTCAGCAGATAGATACTAGTCTTGTCACAACGCTGGCTCGATGAGGAACGCATGGTAGCAGCGTTGCCTGCGTCGCACGTCCATCGTGCAGGAGACAGGGCCGGCGGTAATACTACGGCGTTTTTCAGCGCGAAGGATAAGGGATGATGAGTTTGACTAACTGTACGTTCCGCTCATAGAGGTATATGCGCCGTTCTATGGTAAACACGGCTCCTCAGCAGGAACGCTGATGTACTACGTTCAGACAAGGTTCATGCAGCTAAGGACGCCGGAACTGTTGCCTGGCTTCGGCAAAGCAGTCTAGGTTGGGCGTCGTTGTGTATTCACTTGTCATTGTCGTTTTCGCAGCCAAATGCACACTGCGATGGTCCGGAGACTTTTGAACTTCCATGCGTGAACCGCACATGCTCGTCGACACCGTTACTGCGTGACAGCGGCGGGGACGCCAACGGCGCGACCATGTACCTATAGTGTTTACATATTTGCCATTTAAATAACAAGAGAAAATAAAATGAAAAAGAATGATCTCTTTCAAACAACTCGCCGAAATAAGGACATGCAGTGGTTGTATGGACGGCTGCGTGAGTGTGAAGTTGCAGCGAAGTAAACATTTGCGCGCGAAAAGTAGACTCTGGTTTGAGAAGTCAGACAATATAGGGGTGTCGTACAGGGGCACATGCTCCACCCGAGTGGATTTGGCTCCACTTATCTAGGAAACGTTGTCCCCGAGCAGAGAAACGCACGTAAGCATCACCAGCCGCCACCTTCGGGCAAGTGCCGCAAAGCGTTCGCATAGGATACACTAGTTTCCGGATGCGGGGCAGTAAAGAGAATGCTTGATTGGTGGGTTCAGCGCACCGCAGTAACACACGGGCTGTGAGGGACGGCAGATCCGAGTTCTGAGGAACTGACTTTGATCAGTGTTTTAGGAGACGAGTTTAGGCGAGCGACACTCTACCAACTGAAACACTCGTTCGCTTTTCTGGTCAAATGAGTGCGTTGTACTAATTATACTAGTGAACAGCGCTTTATTAGTACGCTTCTCACGGAATGCTGCCTCCAAGGCTGGAATTGAATGCGCTTCATGGCTGGCGGAAGCTTTGTTACGGTAGAGATAAAGTCTTCACGCCACATGACGTCCTCCTCTGGCTCTGGGAGAGAGAGCGCGGAGTGGTGTGAAACGAGAACGATATTAAATGCAGGAAACCTCTGTGTATACACTGTGAGGTGTATTGGTGAAGGGTCTCCAAAGATGTAAAGGATGCACTTGCAGAGAAATTAATCTGCGCGTTACTGTGCATGTCAAGTTTTGGCAATGCCGGTGCAAATTCCACTGGGTCCAGTTGAAAAAAGTCAGCTTTTATGTTTTTAAACTGTCATTGCAGCTGCGGCAAAACTTGGAAAAGTTGTAAGCAATAATACTTTCACGCGTCTCGTATATTTAATAGCCGCATGACCAATATTTTCGCAAAATGTAGTAAGAGACAGAGATTCGACAAATCTAAAATTTATTCCAAGACCTACGACAGAAACTGATTCAAGACCTGCGACAGAAACAGGTCTGTGAATCAGTTCATAAAACTACAAGCGAATATGTTTTAAAAAAAAGTAACAAAATATACGAAAATTTTGGTGATGATCAGAGCCCATGCCCACACGGTCCACTTGAATCGTTCGAGCGAACGTTCACTCCGGTGGGGCTCAACTCTTCTGTGATGCCCCCTTCTCGGGAGACAGAGACCTTGGGGAATGTAGTTCCACGACAGCCTCCGTTGTGGACAGTCACGCTGACTGCTGTCGTGTTCTGCCACGTGTGTCCCCCTGTGGTAACGTGTGTGGTGTCCGAGGCAGCGTTCGTGGAATAGTTGCCCAGGTGAACAGTAGGCGCGAACGTGAACCGCATGACGAGGGGGAGGGCCTTTGCTCTTGAACGCCTGCAAAGCAATGTTTGAGCGGTTTACAATTACGCTGAACATTTTCTGCTTACTTGTACATGTGAGCTGCGCAAGTCTTCAACTGTGATCTGTGGCTCAATGTAAGTGCTGGACATATTATTCGAGCATGCCGGAGGAAATGATAACACCCTTTACTAGAGCCAGGCTATTCTTACGTCTTGAAGCAGCGTGGGAAGACGCAATCGTAATTCAGACTCGTGGACTACTAGACACCAGGAAACGACTGACGCGAATACTGACGCCCGAGTGGAGACAATGTATGCAGCTGAATAAATGGCAGCTACATAAATTAGGTAGCATCTAGATGAAATGTTCGTAAATAATTAACTACTATTTCAAATACGAAGTGATACCTAAATTTCCAACTTCCTGAGTGTACGTAAATTCCCAGTTCCTCACTGAATTCTTACCTAAAATGCTCGCGTAACAGATCCCTACTATTTTTGGTTGCGATTCTGCTTGGTTGCGCGAGCATGCCATGACTGCCATTGGTAATGCCGTATTTGCACCTGTAAGGTCCGCACGGTTTTCAAGTTTAAATGTATAGATGAAATTCCTGCCTTAGAGTACTCGGACTGAACCAGCTTACACAAGATGCACTAGATGTCAGTATCGTTTCACGTAACATGCAATCAATGACAGCCTGTAAAAAAAAAACTTTTGCTTCTTTCGTCACCCTTCACTCTCTCTCTCTCTCTTGTAGCCCAAACTAAACTGCTGTAGGGCAGGCAAATTACTAGAACTATGGGGACGCTTGGTACTGCTGTTTGTTGTGCCTACTGCTTGTCCTGCAGTTATCCAGGTTTTTGGAGAGTTTTCGTTACTGCAATGAAATCATTTCTGTTGCTCTAATAGGACGCAAGCAGACTAGAATTACTTCATTGTGACGGCCTGCAACTCTCGAAGGTTGACGCAAACAACTTTTTTTAGAGCATACCGTTTAGTAAAACGAACCCACAGAGTACCATCTCCACCCCTGTCCTTGCTACAATGGTTAGTCAACAAGATTATCTGCGTGCTAGCCCAGGTCACCTAAATGACTCATTGCCCTTGAAAAAATATATCCTATAGGACACTGGCCAAATTATACCCTTGTACGCACAAGACTACTCTGACATTATTACGCAATGGGGGGTTACGACCTCTTTTGACTGTGCCAGCGAGTGTTCCTCAGCAGATGTGCATGCTCTCATATCTTGCCCCACAACAGTAAGCCTGAATATCTCAGTGAGCGTGACATCCCAACCTTCTCGCTTTTCTATCCGTCTATTTCAACGACAGCTCAGCACTACGAAGGTTTAGCTGTGGAGCCTACACACTATAGAGAAATAAGCCGAGGTGGTCGTAAACGCCTCGTTACTCTGCGCACTACCGAATGAGGGCATAATATACACTACTTGGGTGCAGTTCTAGTTAGCACTAACTCTCAATAATTTCTATGGTATTCGAAAGACACTGGTGTTTCGCCCACTGCTTGCATGTTAGAGAAAGGGGAGTGGACAAAAAGAATGAGGACCCCCGCAATGTGTATTTCATAGCCCCCGGACTGCTTCGAGACCTTTTGTCATTCATCGTAGTCAATAAACCAAATCAGTCAATCATTCAAAGAAAAATCAATACTGCATTCAGTATGATTGAAAAGTAGCGGATAGGTGCTTATACATGACGGCCAAAGCTACAGGGTGGCTGACATTTCAAACATTCAGCCATACACCTGTATGCCGGGCAAGTTACCATTCTCTCGCCTTTCCTATTTCTGAGAGCCACTATCTCTTCTAGAATCTTCCCATTGAAAAACACATCGGACCTCCCTGTCGCGGTCCTCCGCCTTCGGAATGGTGCATATATACCTCCATCCCGTACTGCGCAATTCAGAACAACTTTTCAAGCTTCTCTAAAGCTTTTGCATGAAACAGTAAGTGGCACGCGCGCTGCTGCAGCTATGGTGACAATTAGCAAACAAGACGCATGCACAAGATAAAAATAGCACGCTGGACGATTGCTGGTCTGGCTGGTTTTTGGTTTACTTCATTGTAAAACTTTGTTGCAATAATTCGCTCTACACTGGACTTTCTAAAGCTGCACTGGCTGACAAGGAAATTTATTTACCCGTAGGCACACTTACAACTGTGGTAGGAACGAAAAGTACAATATGAGGTACATCACATGTAATACATCATACTTGATGCAAATAAAACAGATTAACAAATGAAATAATAAATGGTGTCTGCATGACACTGGCTTTGCCACACACAACAACAACAACACAAATCTCATTACCGCATCCACGCAAAAGCATTATTGTCGGCCTAGAATTTATGAAAGGTACTCGGGGCACATACAGACACAGTCTGAACTCGGGCAACCGAATTGAGCATTATTCTGGCTGTAGAAAGACTTTGCCTCGGGAGATGGTTATGTACCGCGTAGACCAGCGGCGAAGAAACTGGGCTTCACCGAGTTTGAACAACTGTTCTTCAAGATGACCGCGGCCAGCCTAATTAAAGAGACTACGACGAAGTTCCCCACCATTTCTTTTCCGCACTCCTTGTATCTCGCGCCTGCGTCTCTTTCGCTGGTTTCGCCTTAGATGTGTTAGAAGAAATAAACACGGTCGCAATATGAGAGGGAACGCGAGCATTGAATTTAGTCCCACAAATATTCGTGACGTGTGGCTTCTAACGTCACGTGCTCGTACGCAAGAAATGGTTTTCTGATGGGACGTTTCATCTCACTGAGCATTTATTTTTCGTAACGAGCACGATTATTTTGCCGGAAATTTCGAAAGTTTTTTTGAAAGTGTTGTTTCTCGTGCCGCTCCATGCGAAATTTTTCTGATGAGTGAAGAAACTTTGTGATTGATCCCGTGTATCATAATGCGTAATGTAGACGAAATAACGGGCACGGGAAGGCGGTGCAGCGCTCAGTGATTGAAACGAGGCGCTTCGAGTGCGTGGCTGCCCCCGCTTTTTCGCGTTTCCGGTGATCGCTGGATGCTCACTGTGGGACCAAATGCCGTCAAAATGCCTCACAAAGGCTCTCGAGCTCCCATTGCGTATCAATATGCTGGTTTCACCGCCCGTATGCTCGGTGTCCACAGCGCTCAGGCTGGGCGTAAAGAGCACCGGCAGCGGTGCTCTCCACGTATTGCGTTTCAATCGAAAAACCCTAGGCGCGTAGAAAACATGCTTATAGAACAACGAGCTTGAAGCAATAACATCGCAACTTGCCTGAAATTGACCCTGCTGAAGTCCGTGGCTCCACAGCGATGGGAGCTGCGCGCTCGGACGAGACTGGACAGGCCGCTGGTCTGGTGGCTTTCCCGGGGTTCATTAATGGAGCGAACGTCGCTGGGTGGCATGCTGTAGAAGTCCGTCGACCCGCTGACCGATCTCGCCTTTGTTCTCTCCGTCGCTCGAAATCTCTACACGGCTGATCTCTGGTTTCTTGAGCGAATTCGGTGACGAGAACGCGCCGATCGCACTTGTTTGTCGTCCTCTTCCCTGAAACGCACGTATGTTTCGTTTCGTTTTTTTCTTCTAATGTCTACTGCGGGGAATCGACCGAACCCGAGTGCAACTTTCGTCTTCACGAAAATATACGTTTGTGTTGCTGCGTGTTTTTTCTTTAGTAAAGTATGTGTAACAATATTCAGGAGGGCATTTACAGGACTGCATTAGAAAATAATTATGTACGTGCGTGCGTGGATGCAGAGGAAGAAGACACAAGGTGTTTTGTTATGGGTTCGTTTCGGTATGAAATCAAGAAGAAATTCGAAGAAGCATAAGATTTCCGTCATTTTTTTTGCCTTTAGAGCAAATAACAATAATAACGCTTGGTCACACCTTTACTTTAGCCACGTGCCACAACTCTCTCCGAAAAGAAGACAAATAAGTAGGTAAAGCGGTCAGCATGTGGCGACGTGAGGTGTCTTAACTTAAGTATACTTATTCTGTCGAGATCATGGTATTTCATGTCCTATCACTCCCGGTTAGAGGAGCATGGACGGGCATAATATGCGGTGTTGCATATGCCAGAGAGGCTTGCGACCCGGATATTGTACATCTTAGTGCAGTATAAAGTGCAAAACAGAGAGCCAGATATGAGAACGCGCACGAGTGACTGACGAAGTCACCCTGATGACGTTCAAAATCTCGTACAAACTAGCACTTCTTTGTTTAAACTAATTTGTTTAATTTGTTTAAACTAATTTGTTTAAACCTTTGAGAAGCGCAAGAACAAGAAGGAACTACGGGGGCCCTTCACCCTTTCTGCAATTTTAGTACTTTCTTCCCTAAGTGACAGCGCAACGCGCTTATGTACGTACACGAAATACCACAAACTAACACCGATCTCAGTCGCGATCTTTCTTCACTGGACTTGGAAAGGTTCACTGGATTTGGGCTTTGATGGAGGCTTGTTTACTCCTGCAACCTTGTCATGACAGTTAAAAAAAAATGATTCCAGCTACTTTTAGAAATGGGTTTAGGCGCAAAAGTTAAGGCACGGACAACAAAACAAAAGAAACGGACAGGTGCACTGCCCACAAGGCGAACACTGCGGTTATTAAAACCATTTCTAAAAGCATGTATAAGCTAGACCGGCAGCAGACGTTGCTAAAAGATGACACCTACTTTCATAGAAATAAATGATATGGACTGTAAGCGTAAGGAAGTGTAATCTCTACAATTTCTTATTGAAAGCTTGGTGTGTCGACTAATATATAAGCCGGGTAATTATTTTTTAACCAATGACTTAAGTTCGTAGTAAACATGCTTACGATTCCTCAAAAGAACAGCGTACAAGATATGGTTATATTATCACAGTGGTTGCGCATATTTGTTAAATACTTTGCGCAAGGTACCTGCGACACCCTCTATTGGAGCTCTTTACATGCAAGGCCACCTGCTTATAATTAAACAAATTATAAAAATAGACGTACAATCCAGCAACTACTTAACAAAGCACTTTCGTTTTCGTTGATGCAATTGGGTGTGAAGAGTACAGGAATGGAATTTTTCCAGGCTTACGGCCGCACAGGTTCTACTGCATAGATAAAACGGTCTGTATACCTTTAAAACTCCTTGGTGAAATTGAACAAGGGTTGCTTAGAACCAATGTCTAGAGAACGTGCATTTGGAGTGGCGTTAGGTTGCTCAGCTACGCCATCACACTACGCTGAGGCTACGGTGGGTTTGGATCGCCAAGAGTGAAATTTCTTCACTGCAGTTCCCACACAGCCTGTAAGCTGCCGCCATGATGTCTTTGTCAGTGTGCTATCGTCATACCACGGTCTTTGAGCCATCGTTGTCACGCCACCGTCATTCCGTCGTCGTCATGCTGGCGTCATCGCGCGGCGCCGTCATAGCGCGTTCGTCATCCCCTCGACTTCGCACTGCCGTCGAGGCGTCCTTGTCGTGGCGGTCTCGTAAATCCGTTGCCGTAATGCCATTGTCATCATGCCACCGTCATCGAGCCATGGTTGTCACGCCATCGTCATTCCGTCGTTATGATGACGTCACCGTGCTGGCGTCGTCACACCGTCTTTATCAATCGATCAGCGTCGCCCCGTTGTCGAAGCACCGCCGTCTTCTTGATGCTGTCTCAAATCGGTTGCTTTAATGCACTCGTCGTCACACTGTCGTCCTGAAACTCTCATTACCACACCGCCATTGTCGTCTTGTCGTTATGCACGTGATCGCATCACACAAGGCGAGACATCTGGCCGGTTTGCACTAGGAAGACATTGTATCACTTGGGCAGTCGCATCCTCCCGATGGTTCTTCCCGAATTGTTATCTGGATGAGCAGGGCGCGCGCTTGCCATTCGAAGAAGGAAATGTACGTGGAAATCACATACAGTTGAGTAACGGAAAGATACGTTTCGACAGGGTGTCTCGGCCTGGATTCGCTCACCAAGCAGAAATCGGTGCCCACTGATGAAAACTGACAAAGTTGTCGGCAGTTTCGCCCGAAGGCAAAGTATTCAAAATTACAGCAAGATTTACCGGTGCGTTCGAATATTTCTCCCAGTGTTTCTATCGATATGCGAAGACAACGTTGTGCGGCGCAACACTGAAATGAACAGCTGTGAAGCGGCAGGAACAGCGCCTCGGCAGATAGATACTAGTCTTGTCACAACGCTGGCTCGATGAGGAACGCATGGTAGCAGCGTTGCCTGCGTCGCACGTCCATCGTGCAGGAGACAGGGCCGGCGGTAATACTACGGCGTTTTTCAGCGCAAAGGATAAGGGAAGATGAGTTTGACTAACTGTACGTTCCGCTCATAGAGGTATATGTGCCGTTCTATGGTAAACACGGCTCCTCAGCAGGAACGCTGATGTACTACGTTCAGACAAGGTTCATGCAGCTAAGGACGCCGGAACTGTTGCCTGGCTTCGGCAAAGCAGTCTAGGTTGGGCGTCGTTGTGTATTCACTTGTCATTGTCGTTTTCGCAGCCAAATGCACACTGCGATGGTCCGGAGACTTTTGAACTTCCATGCGTGAACCGCACATGCTCGTCGACACCGTTACTGCGTGACAGCGGCGGTGACGCCAACGGCGCGACCATGTACCTATAGTGTTTACATATTTGCCATTTAAATAACAAGAGAAAAGAAAATGAAAAAGAATGATCTCTTTCAAACAGCTCGCCGAAATAAGGACATGCAGTGGTTGTATGGACGGCTGCGTGAGTGTGAAGTTGCAGCGAAGTAAACATTTGCACGCGAAGAGTAGACTCTGGTTTGAGAAGTCAGACAATATAGGGGTGTCGTACAGGGGCACATGCTCCACCCGAGTGGATTTGACTCCACTTCTCTAGGAAACGTTGTCCCCGAGCAGAGAAACGCACGTAAGCATCACCAGCCGCCACCTTCGGGCAAGCGCCGCAAAGCGTTGGCATAGGTTACACTAGTTTCTCGATGCGGGGCAGTAAAGAGAATGCTTGATTGATGGGTTCAGCGCACCGCAGTAACACACGGGCTGTGAGGGACGGCAGATCCGAGTGCTGAGGAACTGACTTTGAACAGTGTTTTAGGAGACGAGTTTAGGCGAGTGACGCTCGACCAACTGAAACACTCGTTCGCTTTTCTGGTCAAATGAGTGCGTTGTACTAATTATACAAGTGAACAGCTCCTTTTTTGTGCGTTCCTCACGGAATACTGCCTCCGAGGCTGGGACTGAATGTGCTTCATGGCTGGCAGCATCTTTGTTACGTTAGAGAGAAAGTCTTCACGCCAGGTGACGTCCTCCTCTGGCTCTGGGAGTGAGCGCGCGGGGTGGTGTGAAACGAGCAACGATATTAAACACTGGCACACGTCTCGTAGATAATATATGACCAATATTTTTGCGAAATGTAGTAAGAGTCAGAGATTCGACGAATCTAATATTTATTGGAAGACCTACGACAGAAACTGATTCAAGACCTGCGACAGAAACAGGTCTGTGAATCAGTTAATAAAACTACAAGCAAATATGTTTTAAACAAAAAAAGTAACCAAATATACGAAAATTACGGTGACGATCAGAGCCCATGCCCACATAGTCCACTTGAATCGTCCGAGTGAACGTTCACTCCGGTGGGGCTCAACTCGTCTGTGATGCCCCCTTCTCGGTGGAGAGAGACCTTGGGGAATGTAGTTCCACGACAGCCTTCGTTGCGGACAGTCACGCTGACGGCTGTCGTGTTCTGCCACGTGTGTTCCCCTGTGGTAACGTGTGTGGTGTCCAAGGCAGAGTTCGTGGAATAGTTGCCCAGGTGAACAGTACGCGCGAACGTGAACCGCATGACGAGGGGGAGGGCCTTTGCTCTTGAACGCCTGCAAAGCAATGTTTGAGCGGTTTAAAATTGCGCTGAAAATTTTCTGCTTACTTGTACATGTGAGCTGCGCCAGTCTTCGACTGTGATCTGTGGCTCAATGTAAGTGCTGGACATATTATTCGAGCATGCCGGAGGAAATGATAACACCCTTTACTAGAGCCAGGCTATTCTTACGTCTTGAAGCAGCGTGGGAAGACGCAATCGTAATTCAGACTCGTGGACTACTAGACACCAGGAAACGACTGACGCGAATACTGACGCCCGAGTGGAGACAACGTATGTAGCTGAATAAATGGCAGCTACATTAATTAAGTAGCACCTAGTTGAAATGTTCGTAAATAATCAACCACTATTTCAAATACGAATTGATACCTAAATTTCTAACTTCCTGAGTGTACGTAAATTCCCAGTTCCTCACTGAATTCTTACCTAAAATGCTCGCGTAACAGATCCCTACTATTTTTGGTTGCGATTCTGCTTGGTTGCGCGAGTATGCCATGACTGCCATTGGTAATGCCGTATTTGCGCCTGTAAGGTCCGCACGGTTTTCAAGTTTAAATGTATAGACGAAATTCCTCGGACTCGGATTCCTCGGACTCGGAGAGCACTCGGACTGAACCAGCTTACACAACATGCACTAGATGTCAGTATCGTTTCACGTAACATGCAATCAATGACAGCCTGTAAAAAAAAAAAAACTTTTGCTTCTTTAATCACCCTTCACTCTCTCTCTCTCTTGTAGCCTAAACTAAACTGCTGCAGGGCAGGCAAATTGCGAGAACTATGGGGACGCTTGGTACTGCTGTTTGTTGTGCCTACTGCTTGTCCTGCAGTTATCCAGGTTTTTGGAGAGTTTTCGTTACTGCAATGAAATCATTTCTGTTGCTGTGATAGGACGCAAGCAGACTAGAATTACTCCATTGTGACGGCCTGCAACTCTCGCAGGTTGACGCAAACAAATTTTTTTAGAGCATACCGTTTAGTAAAACGAACCCATAGAGTACCACCTCCACCCCTGTCCTTGCTACAATGGTCAACAAGATTATCTGCGTACTAGCCCAGGTCGCCTGAATGACTCATTGCCCTTCAAAAAATATATCCTACAGGCCACTGGCCAAATTATACCCTTGTACGCACAACAGTACTTTGAGATTATTACGCAATGGGGGGTTACGACTTCTTTTCACTGTGTCAGCGAGTGTTCCTCAGCAGATGTGCACGCTCTGATATCTTGCCCCACAACAGTAAGCCTGAATATCTCAGTGAGCGTGACATACCGTCCTGTTCGCTTTTCTATCCGTCTATTTCAACGACAGTTCAGCACTCCGAAGGTTTAGCTGTGGAGCCTACAGACTATACAGAAATAAGCCGAGGTGATCGTAAACGCCTCCTTGCTCTGCGCACTACCGAATGAGGGCATAATATACACTACTTGGGTGCAGTTTTAGTTAGCGCCACCTCTCAATTATTTTTAACGTTTTCGAAACACACTTGTGCGTCGTCCACTGCTTGCAGGTTAGAGAAATGTGGGTGGGCAAAAAGAATGAAGATCCCCCACAATGTGTATTTCATAGCCCCCGGACTACTTTGAGGCCTTTTGTCATTCATCGTAGTCAATCAATCAAATCAATCAATTATTGAAAAAAAATTGAATACTGCATTCAGTATGATTGAAAGGTAGCGGATGAGTGCTTAGACATGACGGCCAAAGCTACAGGGTGACTGACATTTCAAACAGTAAGCCATAAATCTGGAGGCTGGGCAAGTTACCGTTCTCTCGCCTTTCCTATTTCTGAGAGCCACTATCTCTTCTAGAATCTTCCCATCGAAAAACACACCGGACGTCCCTGTCGTGGTCTTCCGCCTTCGGAATGGTGCATATATACCTCCATCCCATACTGCGCAATTCAGAACTACTTTTCAAGCTTCTCTAAAGCTCTTTGCATGAAACAGTAAGTGGCACGCGCGCTGCTGCAGCTATGGTGACAATTAGCAAACAAGACGCATGCACAAGATAAAAATAGCACGCTGGACGATTGCTGGTCTGGCTGGTTTTTGGTTTACTTCATTGTACAACCATAGAGAAAGGGAATTGAACAGACTACGACGAAGTTCCCCACCATTTGTTTTCCGCACTACTTGTATCTTGCGCCTGCGTCTCTTTCGCTGGTTTCGCCTTATATGTGTTAGAAGAAATAAACAGGGTCGCAATATGAGACGGAACGCGAGCATTGAATTTAGTCCCACAAATATTCGTGACGTGTGGCTTCTAACGTCACGTGCTCGTACGCAAGAAATGGTTTTCTGATGGGACGTTTCATCTCACTGAGCATTTATTTTTCGTAAAGAGCACGATTGTTTTGCCGGAAATTTCGAAAGTAATTGCGAAAGAGTTGCTTTTCGTACCGCTCGATGCGAAACTTTTCTGATAAGTGAAGAAGCTTCACAATTGATCCGGTGTATCATACTGTGTAATGTCGACGAAGTAACGGGCATGGGAAGGCGGAGCAGCGCTCAGCGACTGAAACGAGGCGCTTTGAGTGCGTGGCTACCCCCGCTTTTTCGCGTTTCCGGTGATCGCTGGATGCTCACTGTGGGACCAAATTCCGTCAAAATGCCTCACAATGGCTCTCGAGCTCCCATTGCGTATCAATATGCTGGTTTCACCGCCCGCATGCTCGGTGTCCACAGCGCTCAGGCTGGGCGTAAAGAGCACCGGCAGCGGTGCTCTCCACGTATTGCGTTTCAATCGCGAAACCCTAGGCGCGTAGAAAACATGCTTATAGAACAACGAGCTTGAAGCAATTACATCGCAACTTGACTGAAATTGACCCTGCTTAAGACCGTGGCTCCATAGCGATGGGAGCTGCGCGCTCGGACGAGACTGGACAGGCCGATGGTCTGGTGGCTTTCCCGGCGTTCAATAATGGAGCGAATGGCGCTGCGTGGCATGGTGTAAAAGTCCGCCGACCCGCTGACCAATCTCGTCGTTGTTCTCTCCGTGGCTCGAAATTCCTACACGGCTGATCTCTGGTTTCGTGAGCGAATTCGATGAAGAGAACGCGCCGATCGCACTTCTTTGTCGTCCTCTTTCCTGGAACGCGCGAATGTTTCGTTTCGTTTTTTTCTTCTAATGTCTACTGCGGAGAATCGACCGAATACGAGTGCGCTTTCGTCTTTACGAAAATGTACGTTTGTGTTGCTGCGTGTTTTTTTTTGTAAAATATGTGTAACAATATTCAGGATGACATTTACAGGGCTACATTAGGGAATAATTATGTACGTGCGCGCGTGAATGCAGAGGAAGAAGACACAAGGTGTTTTGTTATAAGTTCATTTCGGAATGAAATCAAGAATAAATTCGAAGAAGCATAACATTTCTGTCATTTTTATTTCTTTTTTGCATTTAGAGCAAATAATAATAATAAATCTTGGTCACACCTTTACTTCAGCCACGTGCCACAACTATCTCCGAAATGAAGACAAAGAAGTAGGTAAAGCGGTCAGAATATGGCGACGTGATGCGTCTTAACTCAAGTATACTTATTGTGTCGAGATCACGATATTTCATTTGCAATCAATCCCGGTTAGAGGGAGATGGGCGGGCATAATATGAGGTGTTTCATATGCCAGATAGGCTTGCGACCCGGATATTGTACATCTTAGTGCAGTATAAAGTGCAAAACAGAGAGCCAGATAGGAGAACGCGCGCGAGTTACTGACGAAGTCAACCTGATGACATTCAAAATCTCATACAATTTAGCATTTCTTTGTTTAAACTAATTATAAAGTTATTTTGTTGCGTTTTACTTATCAATATATAACGTGTTATATTCTTTGTCGAGGTATTATTTGTCGTTGAAAATTTATTTTTCTTGTTGCTGTCTAGTTTATTTACAGCACTACGTTAGACAAACCTATTGTGTGATCTCTGCGCTCTACACGCATTTGGACGCTGCAGCGGCGAAGAACACATCTTGTACAGGGGTCAAGACATCAGCCAGGTGCCAGGAGCACGTTTAGTCCTTTGCTCTTTTGTGTTCGGATGGTGCTGGGAAACAATAACAAAATTTGCAGAGAACAACCAGTAAACAATCTTTAGTGCGCGCTGCTGCGTAACTTTACTATGGAGCAATTTCACCTCAGCAGTAGGCAGTAAGGCAACATCAGCTATGTCAGGCACTTCATGGACTATTCAACGAAAGCGCGTAGAACGGTAGTGAGTGGTGGATATTTTAGACTACACGTCATATCATGTGACGGCTCTTGTGATGGCCATGTAGCATGAGATGTTGTGTTTTTGTTCAGGATTTCATCCGTACATTGTCAACAAGAAGGTCCAAAGGATTCTGGTTCGTAGGTATGCTCAAGCGAGGATTTCCTGCCAGTGTGGTCAATGCAGCTGCACCTCCGGAAGCTGCACTGTCTAGTTTTCAGGTCGGCGAAGGAGCGCGGCGTGACGGAGGCGAACGAGATTGATGGTGTAGCCGGGCTTTGTCAGGATTCCGTCGATGTCTGTAGGCGTGTGGGAAGGGCCTTCTTTGCATTGAGTTGACAACCAGAGGGATTTCCAAAAAGTCTTTGAAAAGATCCCACTTCTTGATCTCCTGTTCGTGAATCTGGAACCATGCCCGTGGAGTGCCGTTGAGGTAGAAAATAACGTTTTCGAGCAAGATAGTCGGATCCCACCTCTAACGTTCGTACAAGCGGAGCCAGTCGTCAACATCAGGACTGCTGACTCAAGTGAAAAGGCGAGGATCACGAGGGGGGGGGGGGGGAATAGCGACCTAGGTCGTGGCTTCAGGCGTAGAGACTTGTGTAGATGAAGTGGCGTGAGCAGGAGCCGAAGTTTCAGTGTCGAAGGTGCGACCACTGGGAAGCTCCATGGCATGCACGAGGAACGTCCACCTCCACCAGTAATCTTACGTGTGACTTATGCACAAGGCTATTTACAATATATTTACAAATAGTCCAAATAGCGACCTAGGTCGTGGCTTCATGCGTAGAGACTTGTGTAGATGAAGTGGCGTGAGCAGGAGCCGAAGTTTCAGCGTCGGAGGTGCGACCGCTGGGAAGGTCCACGGCGGGCACGGGGAACGTTCACCACCACCAGTAATCTTAGATGTGGGTTATGCACAACGCTATTTAAAATATATTTACAAGTGGACCAACGGTGGCCAAGATGGCGACCCTATAGCAATCGCGAATTTCCTCTCTTCGTCGGGTCTTCCTCCTTCGCGCAGCCACAGTGTGGCGGCTGCTTCGTATCAATGTTGAGCAAGGCAGTACAAGATGAACCTTGGAAAAAAATATTCAGGAAAGGTGGTGCTTAAGAGGAAGCTGTAGCATGGGGGCTCCTGTCTAAATGCACAGGAACAGGAAAATCGCTTTTCTCCGCAACCACTGCACCGATTTTGATGAAGCTTGTTGTATCTAAAGAAAGAGGTTAAAATCTCATGAATGCTGGAAACAGAATTTTGATTTAAGCCGGTATTGCTTTTATAAATATTGTTTCATTTTACAATATTTCAGAAAACGAAACTATAAATCTTACAACTCACCATTTGTGAAATTAAAAACGATCTCACATGTCTCTAAATTGTATCTGACAGTACATCTAGAACAAACAAAAATTGCACTACTATAAATGGCATTCAAATATACCACTAATTGCGAGTACGGACTCTAGCAAAAACCTTGTGCACTTTGCAATAATTTCACGCAAGCTGTGAATTTATATACTAAATTTGCCCTCTTTCGATGTTGAAACGAACAAAGCCTACATAAGTGTCCTACCTGTTTTTGTGGCAGAGTTACGGATTTCCAAACTTCATGCTTCCATTTTTTAAAGCTAACCAATTCATAGAAAAAGAAAGGTAATGTAAAAGCTTTCTTCCACTGACTCAAAATTACGCTTCCAGCAGTCACTAGCATATAACTTTCCCTCTGAAGTGCAAAAGATCTCATTTAAATCAATTCTGGCGTTATCACATCAAAGCCTTTCCGCGTTTTGCGCGTGTTGGGACAAGTGGCATCAGAGTGGGGCGAGAGCTAAAGCTTCCGCTTAGATTGACATTCACTAGAAACAACACATCAGGTTAGATTGACCCGGTCTACTCTAAGCCTACATTTTTTGTTCATGTTTTTACGGTGAGAGGTTGATTATGACCATATAAAATGAACGTCAAAGTCCAGTTTTTTTTTCTACTTCGCGCCAGGAGCCCCAGCGCCTGTGCGCCAGCTAGCGCGCTTCAAGTATTTCAAGCTACCTTATCGTATGTTTGGCCTTTCTGGCTCGGTAAAATTTCCTGAAACTCTCTATACGAAATTTCACTTCTTTAATATACGATGTAGTCAACATTCATCCACAAGATCATAGGGTTTACGGATACAATTATTACAATAATTACTAAATTACTCTGGTGCTAGTGCCTGCGGGAGCTGCAGTGGGAGTGCTTCAAGCCAGCATGGGAATTACGGGGAGTACATGGATTTGCCCGAACTTCGTCCTTCCGGCTTCAAACGGCTTCGTGACTTTGTAAACGCGTCATTTTCAACAATGTACAGCGCAACAACTAATTAAGTAGATATTATTAAAGTTGTCCTACGTCAAAATTGGAACACAGGACCTCTGGCACAGAAGCCCGACATTGAAACGGATGCATGCATCGACAAGCGATATGAAACTGCCTTATGAATTTATCGCGGGCTAGCCACTTGACACCTTGACAAGCTCAATCGTTAGTAGCGATCGTGCCTTTCCGCGGCGTCTCGTACAATTCCGAGAGTACAGACTGCTTTGAAATTTAGTACAATTAAGACTTATATAGCGTAATAAACAGAGCCAGAAGAACGTCTGAATCCACAAGCACGAAGATCCGACAAATCCATGTGCTTCCCATCATTCCGTTGGTGGCTCAACAATTGCAGCGCCATAGTTCCCTCGAGTACATTGTACGCAACTACATGGGCAAGGCATTAACTAGGCCCGAGCAGGCGCCGTTAAAATCTGTGACGTCACGGTGACCTGGTTCGGTAACTTGTAGGCGACTCCGCCACCCGTCTTTCGGCTTTTGCGTCTTTTATGGCTTACCATGCCTCCTGTCGGGTTATGAACGACGGTTGAGATTTTGATAGTAATATTAATGCAGCTAAACTTGTTCATTTTTTCTCTTTGGCGTCCCGTCAATTGCACCTGCAGTTCTGCTATTCGACATTATATGCTACATAAAAGAGCAACGCGCTTATGTAAACACGCCCGATTTTACCCTTAATATCGCTCTATTGTCGACTGCACGGAGCTTAAACGGTGTTTATAGCGGCGATAGGCGGCTGTATCGGTGAGAGTATATATGCGAGGGTTCGCAAGGCAATTTCGATGTAGCTCAAGGGCACCTGCTGTGACGTTCATTTGGGAGCACCCTTCGACGCTGCAAGGCTGCTGACGCGACAAGCGGCTAACGTTCGTGCGGTATTAATAAAAAAAAAAGTTTACAAGTGTCTACATACGGGAAGGATGTCGAAACAACGCCGCCATATGTCGCAATCTCTCTCTCTCTCTCTTTCTCTCTTTTTTCTACATTTTGAAAGGTTCTGTGTCCTAGCTGTAAACACGCATGTTTGGGTACTGGTGGCGCAACCACGTTCTGACTCATAGCTACGCACGCGCATGTAAATGCGGCGAGCCCGTACTTTCCGCCGCCGTTTTCCCCGGCACATTGACGGGTGCGTTGGCTGCTCCGGCCCGCCCCCGTCGAAGCGTTTATTTTTGACTCACGCGGCCAGTTGCAGCGGAAAGGGAAACGTGGCCAAACGAAAAACAAACCCCTAAAAAACGCGAAACAAAAACACGCTCGAGTTCTCGTCTCCTAGCTGCACTTATCCGCCGAAGAGAGTCGGTCGGCATTTTCATCCGGCTCCGTGCGCTATCTTATCTCCGTTCGCATCCACGTTATCGGATGTAGCGGTACCGTCGTCCGGGGCTCCGCAATGCATTCAGACACACGCAATGCAGGTTCTAGCGAGTGAGAGATTAGCGAAACGAGCGGGCGTGTGCAAAAACGATGAGCTAAACTTTCTTTTTTTCGCTTAGCACGCTGTTATGGATACGAAAGTAGGTGCGGTTGTTCGTTTCTGACACGCCGCAGACGCCCCCTCCTCCTGCGGTCGGATCAGCGTAGACGCCGCAGCAAGAACAACATGGCCGATGCCGACAGGGACCCTCCTGTGCACAGAGTTCGTCACCACGCGTGCGGCGTCAACTGGCGGCCCACGCGATTCATCGACGACGTGCCGTACTACCACACCTGCGGCCTGTGCAAGGTGATACCGAAGCGGACGGTGTTGCTGCCATGTTCGCACGTGCTGTGCCAGTCGTGTCACAAGGGCAGCGTTGAGGAAGAGGGTGGCGACAGTGGCGTGTGTCCCTTGGACCAGGAACCGTTCCAAGTGAGCGAGTGCGCCCGGATTAAGTTGTCCGTGACGAAGGCGAACAGCCTCAAAGTGAGTGAGATGCAAATCAGTTTTTTATTATTTATCTTTTTAAACATTGCCCCAAAATGAGATTCTAAGCTGCCGAGAGGCCTTTCAAGGCGTGATCGTATATATATATATATATATATATATATATATATATATATATATATATATATATATATATATATAATGTCTAAACCGTATTTGTCGAAACGTCGCCTATGTACTGTACGTTTTACACAGACTGCACTGGATGCGATCGCCACTCAATAGTGTGTGTAATGTGTGCGATGACTTGCGCAATGTTTGGCGCGTCCTAACAAGCACTTTGCAACCACAAGAACAGTTCGCGAAAGTGCTCTAAATTTACCTGACTGCTCCTTGGAATTTAAACGTGTTCTTGGACCTTGGAGTAGTGCTGCTACCGGTCCACGCGCAAGAAAGGCGCTGTTAGTATTTGTCTGAGACGCTAACCTGAGCCTGGCACTTTAGATGCTTGACTGTGTACGCTTGTGCTTATTACTTGTGCATGCTGTGTGCGTGTACTGCATGTCAGTGCATCCGCAGTAGCATACTAACCGTGCAGCTAGGTATACATCTCCAACACCAATTAAAAATGTCTCTCTCTCTCAATGAAAGTGTATGCTTTGGCGAGTTAGTCATAGATGTTGGTTAACGGAACGCATAATCGAAGAGCATATTAATCCGCTATCTGGCAGCTCAACGATACTGCTGGACCCGGAAAAATATCAGCCAAAATTAGACGAATACAAATATTTGTCTGCGCCTTTAAATTTACCTTTATATCTCTACCTGTTCAAAACCAGTAGTAAAGAAATATCGATCGCGTGCTGCAGCAGCAAATTTTTTGTTGTTATTGTTGTCTCGAAATTGGTGACCCAATACGCAGGCTTAGTCGGTCTCTTCTGAGCGTACGTCGTGGTCATATTCTGTCACTGCGAAAATTGTTTCGTTTGTTTAAACAAGCTACTATTTTTTATATACGAAGAGTGTATCTCAGGAACAGACATTAGCCTTGTCAAGGCACGTACCAAACACCATTCGTAGAAATTACAGTTACCTTTAACCAGCAAACCAGCAATATTTGTGACCCACTGTATCTCGCTTAGTTGTTGGAGAAACATTATAATATTTCATTTGGTACGTATTTGTGCGTTACGAAGAAGAAATAAAGCAATAAACAAATTCTAAACCAAGTCTTTCGCATCTTGTCATAAAAGGGTTCAAGGCATACAGCACTGTAGTGCAGCTGTTCCTTTTCCTGAAGGTCGCAAGATCTTCCTCAAGGTGAACGGCTTCAAGGTGTGGCTCGCATATCGCAGCTACAAAAGGCCACAAAAGCGCTGCTGCGATATTTGAAAGCGACCGGATTGAGTGAGCGCCTGTGATTCGGACTGAGTGACCGACTGATATCTCCAGTGGACTTTCTCTTCTTTTCATCTTTCCGTCCCCCTTTCCCTTTCCCCAGTGTAGGTAGCCAACCGGGCTCAGTCCTGGTTAACCTCCCTACCTTTCTTTTATCATTTTCTCTCTCTCTCCTAAAGGTTGGATTGTTTCCTCACACATCACCCTCGTATCGCGACAGGCGTCCCCTTTCATCCCAATCAATTGTACACCGCAGTACTTGTGTCAAGATTGGGCGCTAGGAGCTGTGATCTATAGTGACGCAGCAGTCACGTGGTTATCGCAAAAAGTGTTTGATAGACAAATGACGAACGGGAAGCTTAACGCATTAGCTTTGGTGTTTCGCACAAATGTGGGCAATAAATCAGTTTATTTAGACCCATTTGGCCTGTAGTGTCGTTGGAATGTTACGTTCACGTCACGAGACTAATATATTGCCTCATGTCTAATACGTACAATGGATCAGTATTGATACCATTCCGTGGTTCTCTGGTAATGGAGGATAAGGATGTGAGTCACTGAATATATCAAAATAGTTTACCCGTCTTGAATGTTACACTAACAAAACAATGCTTATTTATGGATGAGCATGCTCCAAGCTGTAGTATGTTATTTGTACCTTGGAAATTAATTATCGAACAATAGATCACTCTCTCACTCCTCAAACGGAGCGTCACGCAACAAGGGCATTGTAGAGCTGAATCTCATACTCAAATGCCTCTTCATAAGGCCATGACAGCCGCACAATAATGTACCAAATACAGCATGATTTTATGCTTGTTTCAATGATTGTCACCACCAGATAGCCGTCTGGTCTTCATCTTTTCGTAAAGCACTGTGCAACGGGCACGGCTACGCTAGTACGTGAGTGTTGGCGGATCTTGGAGTCCATGTTCTGGTACCAGTTTATTGTCTAGAGGATGCAGCGGCTGCCATCCTCTCGCCCACGGACATTGCTGGCATACGCGCTGCCGCGCCACATTGCATGGGCTTCAGCGTCTTTTCTTGCGTCGGTCGAAGTTGGCTGGACTTTGTTCAAGGCGACGGCAAACATGATGGGTCATAACAACGGCGTTAGTCGTTTCGTCGTCCTTCAGCGTACTGTAGTACTTACTGCTTCTTTCAAAATGCCGCCTTTTCGTGCACGTCTACGTTGGCAGATATGGTATCTCTTTGTGAGTCCACTTGGCCTAAGGATAAATGATAAGAATTACTTGACGTTTTCGCAGAGCCATTAAACGCAGGAAAAGGTGTTCTTTGAAAGAGAACACGATGTCCTTTTTCTTAACTACAAAATTTAGTAATGTAAGATATTCCATGCAGTTAAAGTATAGTAAAGGCTCCTCAGTACCGAATGTTAAATTGTAATTGCGATTCGAGCGCGGCTAACGTAGCAAGTAGATTAGTTAGCGCATTTTAACTCGCCATATGTAAGCGCTGTTCGTAGTCATTATTTCAGATGTGTGTGGCTTGCGTGACTGTTCTGGGTATTCGGCACGGGACGGCTCCACTTCAACATGAGATGGAACAGCCCTCGCCTCTCGATGGTCTTGCATTGTACACACGGATGCAATATTACCTCACAAAGTCTAAAAGCACGCTCTGTGACAGATTTTGTGTATCCTACACAAGCTGGGGAATCGTTTGATCATTTCCGCAGGCGATCGCCGAGTAATAGTTGGAAGAAGTGCAGAAATACATACTAATTGAAAGAATCCTTCCTTTCATTGTTTCACGAATGAGATGAATTATATATTTGCGGAATAAGCCCTGAACTTGCCACTGCCATTCGAACAACAACAACAACCCAGAAAGCAAAATAAAAACGTGAAGCCAGACTTGGGTGCATCGACCGTTAAGTTGGAGCAAAAGCTGCCCTACTTTATTGAACTTCTTCCTGGACAGCAAATTTATGCACCCATGCCCAGGTTAAATGGAATTTCTGCGATGTTTATAGGATTTGTTATGGATACAACTGCTTTTTCCCACTATATATTTTATAATTTCGGTAATGTACATATTTGTGGGTCTTTCTACAGCGAGTGAACTGGCAGTAAGTACACTGCCGCTGGGTTGCTCACTGCTTGATGTGACAGAATATCGGTCATGTCCGAGTACTATAATTTTGTTCTGCTGGCACTTCCGACTCGCAGTAATTTACAGCATGTTCATTTTAATCTAACCACAGTATACTAAACCTCATTAATCAATCAGATGGTCGGGCTCGAAAGAGTTTTGCTTGCACTGTGCTGCTGTCATTGATGTAACTGCCGCATGATCGAAAAGGGACAGAAAAAATAAAAAAAACTTACTCTTAGAAGAAATATAGACGAAAGGACGATGCACCTCTTACAAACAATAACCAAATTTTCATTTCTAATTCAGAATGAACTTGTTTTGAGGGTCAATATATTTTATTAATGGGCAGTTTAGGTGGCAGGATAATTATTTCTTTCTCATATACGGTTGGTGCTGTAGTGTAGCACCTGGCACAACTGAAGCATCACCTGTCGTTGGGACGTGCGAAAATTCTATTATAATATTTTGAGTTTGTGTACAAAAGTTCACGTCTTTCTATGCATTTCTAACAAAGCTGCATCCTGGTAACAGGTCACACTTAGTTTAAACACATGTCGGTTCAGAAGATATGGGAATGTGGTGACAGCTCACTCGCTCTGTTTTCTTTATTATTTCTAGGCGTACTGCTGGAACCAAGAGCACGGCTGTGAGTACGTGGGCACCCTGCAAGACATTCTTGCACACTGCGAAGAGGAGTGTGCCTTTCATGCCGTATCCTGCCCGCGTTGCAGAGAGAACGTTCTACACGCCGATCTTCCGGCCCACTACATGGACGGTTGTGGTGAGGGAGACAGCGAGTCGTCGACCGAAACCCAAGAGTCTTCGGAACAGAACGGTGAATGCAACTCTCGTGACGAAGGCTTCAGTCTAGAAGATGTCAAGGCGTTCCTGGCGGAGCTTGAGGTGCTCGACACTGATTAGCAGGAACAAAATTGAGAGCCTGCTGTCTCGACCGAAACGATACGAGAATTCTTGCGAGAACGACCTTTGTTATTTCCCCTTTATGTGATACAATAGGGATGAATTAGGAACATTTTCTCGAGTATTTATTCGTTTTCGATGTCGCCTGACGTTTACAAGCGCCATGAGTGGCCGTGATATTTGGTGCAATCATGCAGTGCCCAAGACTGTTCGACACAACGACACACCTTAGTTTCTTTATGTTTTTCTGCATATTCCTTGGCCAATCAACCCTGAGATCCACAGGAAGATGGAGGCTCCAAGCAATGAACAGTGATTGAGACGGTCATCTCTCCTTCAGCAACATGCCATCTTCGACCACTGTTGATGAGATTTTGTGTTGTTTTGTTTCCATTTGTTATTGTTTTTCAATCTTAGCGCTGCCTCTGACTCGTCGACTGAAGTGCGTGAATTGATCCAGTGAAAATAAAGATTTTAATACTTTTGCTATGGTAATTGCGTAAGTGATAAAAGTTAGATTGTGCGCAGCACACATTGCACTTTTTCTTTCCGCCAATGCAGTGGGGTAGCAGTGGGCGTGCTGTTTTCAACTTTTCAATGTAAATTCCAGTTAGGCCTACCTATGATTTTAAAACAATGTAGGGGTGCATTTACACCGAGAGACGTATGTGATTTCTCCATTTTGTCCTCGTCTTCCGTGCCCTACCCTACACCAAACCTAACAACCAAACCTTATGACAGCTCAGCCTAAACAACCTAAACCCACTTTAACCAAACGTTGTGAGAGCACATTTTTGTTTGATGTGCTTTCCCATGATGTGATTTCGCACGATATGATGTGCTCTTCCAGGACATTGGTAGATGGCTTAATGAAGAGAAAAGTGATAACAGCCACTGATGACAACTGCACCACAAATGAGGAGCATCGTAATCATCGTCGAAGGCTGTCTGACCATTTTTTTTTCTTTTTGTGTAATGTGGCCGCTTAGATCTTGTTGGCATTTGTCAAACCTAACGTTTTCTTTTTTTTTGCTCTTTCTTGTATCTGCAGTTCCCATATCATACTGTCTCGCTTATCATCCTCTTTGATGTAAGCCACACCCGCCGTAGTGTTTAGCGGCAGTGGTGCTGCGCTGCTAAGCACGAGGTTGCGGGATCAAATCCCAGCCGCGGTGGCCGCGTTTCAATGGAGGCGAAATGCGAAAATGCCCGTGTGCCATGCACTGGCGGCACGTTAAAGATGCCTTGGCGGTCAAAATTAACCCGGAATAGCCCACTACGGCATGCCTCAAACAAATCGAGAGTTTGGCACGTAACACGCAAGAATCCAATGTGAGCCTGCCCTACGCAGTCCCGATATCGAAGCCCAGCTATGGGCAGTCCAAAGGGCCTGCGACGTGGCGGAGACGCTATGGGCCTTTCGGTCCCGACGTAGGAGTGGCCCACTACGTGCTAGTGCACGTTCCGAAGGATCTCATTCAAGTTTTCCCTTCCATTCCATGTGCTCAGGCCATAACAGTGCGTGTGCGTGCGTGCGTCGTGTGTGTGTGTGTGTGTGCGTGTGCGTGCGTGTGTGCGTGTGTGTGTGCGTGTGTGTGTGCGTGTGCGTGCGTGTGTGTGCGTGTGCGTGCGTGTGTGCGCGTGTGTGTGCGTGTGTGTGTGCGTGTGTGTGTGTGTGTGTGTGTGTGCGTGCGTGCGTGCGTGCGTGTGCGTGTGCGTGTGCGTGTGTGTGTGTGTGTGTGTGTGTGTGTGTGTGTGTGTGTGTGTGCACGTGTGCGCACGTATGGCCACGTGTGGGCACGTGTGCGTGTGTGTGTGTTGAGTGCCGGGACAGACGAGATAGGGGGGGGGGGCGAATCCTAGGAGCAAACAAAAATAACTTGCTGCAGTCAGGCCTTATCTGGTATTCTAAGCGTCGTGCGGTACATGCACAAATAAGCCAATATCAGTAGTAAACGGACGAGCCGCTTACTTTTGGCGTTCCGAACATTGTTTCCCCATGTCAAAGCTCGCGCATGTTCTCAAATTTCGCTCTGTAATATTGGGGACAGCTGCAGGCGCTTGTACCTTCCTACATCTTACAGCTGGTAGGATAGGAATAAACTTTATTTGTCCAGCAGTTGATGTTGGTGCCCGGGGCTAGGCTGCCAGTGGACCATCGCCCGAGGAAGATCTTTCGAGATCCTCGGCAACGGCCCTGGCCCGCTGGACGGCCCACTCCTGGTCTTCGGGTGCCTCGCTGAGGAGGGCGGCTTGCCATCTCTCAGCGAGGCGCCCCGCTTCAGAGGGTTCCGCTGTTGTATTCCCCCTGCCTCTTTGTCCTTGTTCCACGTGGCGTTGGCATTCCCAAAGCACATGGGCCATATCAGCCCGTTCGTGCTCGCACCACGGGCAGCCGGGCGACGGGTGCAGCGCGGGCCACAGGCGGTGCAGGTGGTAGGGGTTGGTGAAAGTGCCCGTCTGCAACCGTCTCAGGTCGACCGCCTGGGACCTGTCTAGACGCCCGTGGGGTTCTGGATATTTTCTTCTTTCTTTCCGATAGTGACCAATCACCTCTCTGTACGTTGCCGGAAACTCCCTGACATCGCAGTCGGCGTCCGCGTGATCCCCAGCTCCGTCCGCCGCGATTTGTGTTGTATTGGTAACAACAGCGGCCGCGGCAGACGGGGTGGCAGCCGCCGTCGCCGTCACTCCTCCGCTGGGGTCCCGCACAACAACGGCAGCGGCTGCCCTCTGGGTGACCACGTCGCGGCGGGTAAGCTGCCTCGCGACGAGGTGGGCGCGCTCGTTGTGGTTGGGTGGAGTGTCGTTGCGTCTTCGGCCGTTAGCAATGTTGGTGTCATAGTTGCTGTTACTGCCAAGCTCCCCGACGTGCGCAGGGAACCACTTGAGGGACTTGTTTGTAATGGTGCCGGATCCGAAGTCCCCGGCCCGGGCGTTGAGCATACGCGCCACATCCGCGGACACCCAACCTTTGATGTAATTCCGAATCGCTGATTTGGAGTCGCTGATAATCAGGCTATCCTCTGCACCTCCGTGGAGTACCGCGAGGGCTATGGCCATCTCTTCCGCTGCTTCGGCCGACGGCAGCCTCGCTGATGCCGTGACTCGGATCGTTCCCTTTGTATCTATGACGGCCATGGAAAAGGCGGGCGCCGCCGCCGTCGGTCGGCCGTGTTGATGTTGCCGTTGTTGCTGCTGCCGTTGTTGTCGTAGTAAGAGTAAGGGTGGTGGTGCTGGTAACTGCGGCTCGCCTCGCACGTTCCCTTGTAGCGGCGGTGGTGGTCGACTTTCCTCGTCGCCATCAGAGTCACCGACTGGCCGCGGGTACCTCGCTGCATCGACGAAGAGGACGCCTTCTTGTCTTCCATGCTTCTCGAGGATTGCTACCGCCCTGCGTATACGTCTTTGCACGTCATGCACCGGGTGCATATTCTTCGGCATGTTTTCCGTCTGTATGGCGTCCCTGACTTCCGGTAGCAGTGATTCTTTCAGTCCACGCGCCTCGTGATATCCAATCCCGAGCAAGTCCAGGATTCGTCTTCCCGTTACGGTGCTCGACAGCCTCTCCAGCTGCGCGATTCTCTGCGCCTCGGCGATCTCCTCGAGCGTGTTGTGTACGCCCAACTCGAGGAGCCTGTGGGTTGGCGTGTACTGGGGTACTCCCAGGGCGGTCTTGAACGCCCTGCGGATCGCCACGTTCAGCTTGTCGGTTTCGCTCCTGTTCCAGTCGGCGTATGCGGCGACGTACGCTATGTGGCTTAGCGCGTACGCCTGTATCAGCCTCGTAACGTTTTGTTCCTTCATTCCTTTTTTCTTGTTCGCGACCCGCCGCACGAGGTGTGTGGCGGCGGCCATTTTCTTCTGCAGTCGGGCAACCAGCTCGCGGTTGGCACCGTTCTCTTCCAGCCACAGGCCGAGCACTCGCAACTTGGACACCGTCGGTATTTGGGTCCCCTCCCTCGTCGTGACGCGGACGCCCAAACGACGAGCGTCTAGCACGGCCTGTGGAAGGGGTCCTTTCTTGCGCGGCCTGTGGAGCAGGATCTCCGACTTGTCGGGTGAGCAGACGAGTCCCGTGTCTTCGAGGTGCCGCTCCACCTCCCGGACGGCCCGCTGCAGTCGGTCTTGCATTTCGCCGACGCTCGTGTTCTCCGTGGTCCACACCGTCACGTCATCTGCGTATATGGTATGATTGATGCCCTCGATCGCCTCAAGACGCTCCGGCAGGCCGATCATGACGAGGTTGAAAAGCATGGGGGAGAGTACGGAGCCCTGCGGCGTTCCCGCACCACCCATTCGGACCGTTCGTGGTGAAGCCCCGTCGATCTTGACTGTCGCCTCGCGCCCATTCAAGAAGCTGCTGACATATCGGTGGAACCTCGCCCCGAGATCGAGTCGGCTGATCTTGTCCAGTATGGCCATGTGCTTCACAGTGTCGAAGGCGCTCTTGAGGTCTAGCCCGAGTAGGGCGCGCACGTGCGTGCTCGGAGCGTTCACGACCTGTTCCTTGATCTGCAGCATGGCGTCCTGCGTTGAAAGGCCCTTCCGGAAACCGATGATGTGGGTGCCGAAGGCGTCCTGTTTCTCGAGCAGCGTCGTCACCCTGTTAAGGCAGGCATGCTCCATCACTTTCCCGACACAGGACGTGAGGGAGATCGGCCTCATGTTTCGGACCTCCAGCGGTTTGCCCGGCTTTGGTATCAGTATAACGTCCGCGGTCTTCCACTCTTGCGGAATTCGGCCCTCCTTCCAGCACGCGTTGATGTACTCGCAGAGCTTCTCGATGGCGTCGTCATTCAGGTTCCTCAGGATCTTGTTGGTGATCCTGTCAGGACCGGGCGCCGAGTTGGTCTTCAGAAGCTGGAGGACCGTTCTAATTTCCTGCACGGAAAAGTCCGCGTCCAGCTCTTCGTTGGGAGCCCCGCAGTACTCTGGGTGACTCTGCCCTTTAGGGCGTGCGAGGTGCGTCTGCACGATCTCTTCCGCGAAGGCCTCTGGGTCGTCCTTGTACTTGTGTCGCAGCTTGGCCATCTCTGTACGGGTCGCCGTTCTGGTGCTTGCCGGGTCGAGCAGGTGCCTGAGAATCTTCCAGGTGCGTCCAACACTCATGTTCCCGTTCATCGTGTCGCACAGCTCTTGCCATTCTTGCTCGCACAGGCGGGTGCAATGCGTCTCGATCTCCCGGTTTATTTCGGCGATCTTCTTGCGTATCTTCCTGTTGAGTTTTTGCCTACTCGCTCTCCGTTGCATGGATTTCTTGGCCGCAACAAGATGTGCCAGCCGGCTGTCCACTCTGGATGGTTGGGGAGCGCCGTCGCCCACGGCTCCGCGGGATCTGTCTGCCTCTTCTTTGGGTGGTTCTTGTCGCCAGTCCGTCCATTCGATCTCATCAGTGGCTTTCTCTACGTCCGCGAGTAGCACTCTGCACCATTCGCTGATGTCTTCGATCGGGCCCTCCTTCTTGTCTTGCTCTCTATTTTTCCGGAATCTGTCCCAGTCTACGATTCTGGCCTTTCGGCAGACGACCTCCTCGTTTTTATCCTCTCCCACGGTCACGCACAGGATCCTGTGGTCACTCCCCAGGTCCTCGAAGGAGTTCGACCAAGTGACCACGCCCGCGCCTGACCAGACGGAGAGGTCTGGGGACGTGTCGCGGCACACTCCCTGTCCAGCTGGTGACCTGCGGATATATAAGTGTCATTCATTTTGCATCGGCATCTACTGTGACAGCTAACTTGATTACGTTCCTCTGCTGAATATAAAGTTGTGAGTTCGGTTCGCGTGTGTATAAATTCAGTCCTGGTTAGTTGGAAAGAAAACAAAAGAAAATGAAAAAGAGAAGAAAAGGAAACGCCCATCTAGCGAGATTTGGATGCAGATTTTTTTAGAAACATGAAGTTCGATCATTATTCCGTAGTCTAAACTATGGTCCTAAAACACCTCTTAATTTAATATGTTGTTTGTAGGCCCCCAGCAAAATGCATGCTGAAGAAACAAGAAAGCGTTATATTGTGCGAAAAAAAACGAATAAAACAGGAATGAATGTAGATTTAAAGCTGAATTCATTTCCCAGCCATCGGTGTATTTCAAAGAATTTTCGAAGTTTGACTTATTGCCATCGAAGACGAAGGACCTATATTTAACGGTTTCCGTAACGTCGCAAAGAGAACGAGGAAATTCCGAAGCAGATATATATGGTGGGACTCCCGTCATGCTTGCAGCGCGCAAATGAAAGAGACCGGCTGGTGATCGAAATGGCGCATACGTTGTAGGCATACATTAAAAAGGTGTCAGTTGAGAGCAACCGCGTGTATGTCACAGAGGATATGCAAATTTAAGCTTGCGTAATAATATTGGCAATATCTAAGGCACTCACTAGTACCGCCATCGATGTGCTGTCAATAAGAAAGAAAAACGGCAAATGCTATATAAAATTGGGCCTTCTCTGCCGGTGAACGTTCATGTTGATTGATCAGAAACCATTCGCGTTGGTCCAATAGCGTCGGGCTTCTGCGAAAGAGGTCGCCAGTTCAATCGGCATCGGCGGGAGCCGAATACCAATATAGGAGGTATACGAAAACACCAGCGTAACGTCTTGCGAGTGCCCTTTAAAGAACGCCCGGTGGTCTAAATTAATCTAGCTCTCCACTACGGCGTCCCGCACAACTCACTATGAAGTTTCCATACGTCAAAACTAAAAATTTTATTATTTCAACAAATTCTGTTCGTCTAGGATGACTGCTCGGGAACACATTGACGAATGTTTCTATTTCGGCCGTTCGTAGTATTATGCAACGTAGTGCGCGTGCCAATGCTTGTGGTTTCCTTTTGCAAACTTGTAAGCCATAACGTTCGGGATTTTACCGATGTACTTCAAGCGGGTCAGCACAATCTAGGTGAGATCTGTGTTGTGTGTGTTCGCTTTTGTGTAGCGTGGTTCAATTTGCATTCGACTGGTAAGTACGCCATACATACCCCTAATCTCCTACTTTAGTGAGGTCTGCTCGTTCCTTCCAAGGTTTTACTTCGAGAGTTTCTTTATGCATCTTGCTATCCTTTTCAAGACCACCATAAGGTAGACTGAAAGACACGACGAGACCGGAGATTTATATAATTTGCTAAACGTCCACTTAACAGCTGACATTGGGTTCTTTTCACAGCTTTAAATGTATAGTGTTAGAACAATGTGTCAAACAACCGACGTGTGCTAGTGTAAGTAAAGGTCTGCCGCAATGTCGGATTTGTCGAATGTTCAAAAAGCGAATTTGCTGACGGATTTAAAGAAAATATAGTATGTCTAACCAATTGGCTAAATGCTATATCGAGTTGCGGCTAATTTGTCATGGCCATTTATGGGCACAAAAATATTAGTTATGTGTCTCAGCATACAAGTTCGGACCAGTCTTGCTTTTCTAAAGGAGTTCGATCCCCCTTAGAAAAAGCGCGGGTGGAGATGCAACAGCGCTACACACGGCATGTTGCGCATGCTACCAATACAAAAAAAAAGTGTCCATATCTCGGCCCTCAGCTCAACATGGGCTCCGAGATTCTCGTCATCGCTGCTCCTCATAGTGACCCAGCCAGAGATATTGGATGGTGAGCAGCACATACTGTTTCTAAGGCTTATCAACAGATGGCAGCACTATCAGTGGGTCGGGACTGACGCTAAAGCCTCGTTGCATACTACTTTCTTGCTTTATCAAAACAAAGGGAACTTCTCTCTGAATTAATTGAGGTTTCTCCATAAATGTTACATTTAGCACTGAAGCATTTAAGAATGTCTTTTTATGGTTAAGCGAGACAGCGGTCAATTATTTTGGCCACGAATACTGAAAATCGGATGAAGGGGACAAATGACAGTGTCAGGTATAGGTACCGCCCTTCGTTTAAAGGGTATAACAAAGTTTGCTATCTTTTTTTTTTACCCAAAGTAATCTTTTCTTTCTGCATGTAGAGTAACATTTCTTATTTTTTTACTACGCAGCTAACCTGCCTCAAACCATTTCTAAACAACAACCTTCCTTGGCGGTCTTCTTTAGCCGGTAAGAGCAATGCTGGGAAAACCTCGGTATATTCTTGCGCTTTAATAACTGCAGAAAAAGGGGAAGGTGGGCTACACTGGCAGTGGTTATCGCAAAACACAGTTGCAAAACTAAGGTTCCATTCATTTCTCCATATAACACGCATGCGTATGCCACAAACACGTAAATGCATACTCAGTGTAAAAGAAAAAAATAATAAATTTAACGCACGAAAAGTAAAGCTAACCAGAAAAGGCGTCACGTATGCACCCGCGTGACTCATGTGCCCTCTACTAGAGAGGGAGAGAGAGAGAGAGCAAATTTATTTTCAGAAAGGCACACATTAAAACAGCATCATACGCGCACACACGAACGTCATTGTTCCAGCAGTTAAAAATGCAAACACTTAATACAACCTCAATACAACATAAAGAGGTTAATTGAAGGATGGATAGTAGAGCGATAGCTTAAATTTGGTTTGTAGCCTATTGGTATGGCTGGACCCACTACGGGGAATCGGCTTCGGGCAGCGCGCTGTCTCCCAAATTTGGCGTCAGCGTCTTCAACGTGCATTGGCGATACTGTTGCTGGTGGTACTCGTCTACTTATTTACTAAATACAGTTCGCAAGAATGCAAAGAATCAAGGGATCACCTCAGCCGGACAGAACCAGTGAGTGCTGCTGTAAAGGCCTTGGGTTTTTTCGCAGCACTCAGTATTATTTCAACAGAGTGGCAGTTGTCACCACACGGCACATATGGACATCCCACTAGAATTCAAAGCCGTATACAAATTTACTTTTTGTTGATGATGTAAAAAAATGGTAGAAATATTTACGTGCATAAAATATTTGCTACTGTTACTACTACTACTACTATGTTTGCTACTGCGCTTTCTTTTGATTACTGTAGCTGACCTTGCATTCTGTAATTCCCCTGTAGAACTAACAGCAGTCATAAATATGTGTGTTTAATTACGATAACTCGTACATAGACGAGCTTGAAAATCTGTTCGACCCCAAAAGTGCTTACCTTGTAACTGCACGAATGACTAACATTGTATAAATTTTCAAACTTTGAATAAAAAGTCATAGCCTTCTAGGATGTTGCAAACGCTATAAACTATGTTAAATGAGGCTTTAGAAGTACGATACAGCTCGATGACATCGGAAGAACAATGCTTGCCAGATGAAATCAATACCTCTTTCTCTCTCTCTCTCTCTCTCTCTCAACTTTTAATAGACAAAAGAAAGTCCAACATAGGTGCTGTCTACGGACTCACAAGAGTATGAAAGTAGGTTTCACGCATTCCAGGTTGTCTCGGTGACTTAGCGTCGTCAAATCTGAAAGAACAGAAAAGTTTTTTTTTCCTATGAGAAGAACAGCTTCTAAATTGTCCATTTCAGGGGCTCGCGTGCCAAGCCACCTGTCGCATTCGTTAACCACTGGCTTCAGGGAACTAGTCTCAGTGAATGAAGCAACTTTCAAGCATCCTTCAGTTTTCACATTCAGTTCTTTGAGGGAAACGAGACACTATGAAGAAAAAAAAATAATGTAGTAGTGTTAACGTCTCGGGCTCTGACAGGCTGCTGCATATATACTACACAAAAAAAAACGTCCAGTCACCATTTCATTTACGTAGCTTTTGCACCTTTGCTTACTGCTCGATAGGAATTAAATTCTTCATGAATATCTGGTTTGATAATTCTGTACACTATAGTCAATTAGTCATAGCTCATACCTTTCAATCGCCTCTCAATGACTCGCCGTCTGCATCGACACTTGTTCCCAAATTGGTAGTCGATGTCTAGGTTTGACGGAAATTTGAACTCAAAAAAAGTTTTTCTGAGATACGCAATCGAACACGGCACTGATCTCACTGGAGCTAAGTTGAAAACTGGGACCAACTGTTCTGGCTTTTTCAGGCACATATTATCATTATTTGTTTTATGTTGTACCCTAAAGGCAATACTAAATGGGACGGGGGCACTGCAATATTACACTGGCCAAACAGGATACATGTAGAGAGTACTGGCGTCAGAGCAACCCATAAGAAAACCGCACATAAATTAACAGCCCTCAGGACATTGGATGCGTGCGAGCGAGTTTTGTAAACTGAATAGAGACATGTTCGGTAGTAATGTGATCAGTCAGGTCAATCCTTAACCTGGTCATACACTGCATGATTCGCTTAATGTACTGTGCGTGCGTGATGACAGTTGCAGAAGAAAGAAAACGGTCTGCATTACGGAAGTTAGGCACCTTGCGCCTCAAACTATTTTCACCACTGTTCTTTTTCTTTCGCTGTCCTTTCATTTTCTTTGTAATTATACGAAAACGCGTTTACATTTAGATCGCGAGCACTTCATTACCATTTATTGCCTTCGATTCAGTAAACGGTGACCTATGTAAGGACTCGTAGCTTTTACATTATACTGTCGTTTAGCTCGATTCCTTTTCCGATATTATGCGTGCCCCAGTTACACTTATCTCATGTGAGAAAAGATCTCTCACCAGTCTGAACGGCAATAATTATTCACAATTTCCTATAAAACCACTTCACCTCCACCTTGCATGTCGTAGCTTTGGCATGCGATGGCATTGGTCTTATTATGCCTAAATATCCAAAGGTTTAACGTTATTTTTATCAAAAATGAACATGTGGCCAATTAAGTGCTTGTATCAAGGACAAGCGTTTCGCTAACTCTGAGTTGCGTTTCAGATGCATTGCATCTATGTACAAATATAGTACAAATATGTAGAAAGTATAGCAGCATTCAAAAACTGCCTTCAATCCTCCATTTGCATGCGCTAGTTTTTCTTGCCCGGCTATAGCTCTCTATCTTGGGGCAGTGTTGGTTCATGGCGCAGCTACCTTGCAAGATACGTAATAAAGTGTGTTTATTTTAGTGCCGTGTCTGTTGTTGCCCTAATCTAGGAACCTCGCCGTTAACACAAGTACGTATAAATACGTTTCAAATTGGGTCTTGTCACACCGTACAAAGCCTAAATTTTGCGTCAGAAAAGAAACGGACGCCGCGGACTTTTACAGTGAATATCGCTGGCGATTCACTTACTGTCACTTTTTTTCTGCAAACCTCATTAGATATGAATTCACGGGAGTAGTGCCATACGAATATACGTACGGAAAGCCGATTCGCCGGCGTGCTTTGCTTTTTATTTTCACGTGGATGCCACACATTCGAGTTCCTCAAGCACGTGTAGCGCGGCACTTCGTGTTCAATTAGTTATTGTAGAAACTCAAGAAGAAAAAAAAAAACAATGGAAACTTTTTTGCGAGCCTCTCATTTCCTTCTCGCGAACGCCGACTAGCCGCAGCTGCGGAGTGACGAAATAGGCGGGTGGCACCCCGCCGCCGCCGCTATACATGCGACAAATATGAGAAGGAATGATGGAGAAGGGCTCCATCTTGTTTTGAAGAGAGAACAGGGCGCGTGAAGGCGCGGTCACTCGTGAATCACGATTCAGGCTTAAAAGAAACAGCACAATGGTTGCCAATTCTCGCAATTTCGGTACAAACCGCTTGACTTTCATTGGATCCCCCAGACCCTGAAATGGTACCCACACGATGTTGCGTGTTGTGGGCTTGAAACCTTCCTCGTGTTTATTTGCATTGGTGGAATTAATGACACGGGACAAGCACAGAGTCTTCATGCTCACATTATTTAGGCAGCTGTGCGCACGCGGACATTGACATCACCGAAGACCAGCCGGCACTTCGGTTTGAGGGCGCCAAAGGACCACAGCTTGAGTTGAATAGATAGCGTTGTGGTTCGATTCTGTACACACTTTCGCCTACCCTTTCGGTTTCTATCACCGCTTTTTATGACCTCGCTGAGTTGTGATCAATGTATGCTCGAATATAATCTAACGCGCTCGCATTGTACTCCAGGTTGAGCGTTAGCCCGATAATATGGGAGCCTAATAAATCTGTTGTCCCTGCTTGAGATGCAGGAGCGCTGACTAGGCGAGTTAGTTAGTTAATTCGGGTTTATTGGCGCAAAAGCGACTACGGCCATGCTGCGCCAGTCACAGGACAGTATGAGATCTAATGTTAAGGTAGTTATAGCTGTGTTACCTTAAAGTCGATGTAGATAATTGGTTTCACCTAAAAACTGGAACAGGTTGGTGAATGGCACTAGTGGGTCATCGCCTAATATTAAAGCAGGGTGCAGAGGTATATGTAAGTGATACAAATTTTTGAAATGTTTCCGTCTCTGTGTTTCAGTGTGTGGGCATGATATAATGATGTGGGTTACTGTGAGTGTTTCGTGACATTTATCGCATGTTGGTGGATTTTCGTTTCGAAGTAAAAAATTGTGTGTTAGATGCGTGTGTCCAATTCGAAGTCGACATAACATTACCTCATAGAATCGTTCTTGGTGAGTGCACGATTTCCACTCGCGAAGCAGGGGTTTAGTTATATGTAATTTGTTATTTACGCACGAGTTAGTTAGTTAATTCGGGTTTATTGGCGCAAAAGCGACTACGGCCATGCTGCGCCAGTCACAGGACAGTATGAGATCTAATGTTAAGGTAGTTATAGCTGTGTTACCTTAAAGTCGATGTAGATAATTGGTTTCACCTAAAAACTGGAACAGGTTGGTGAATGGCACTAGTGGGTCATCGCCTAATATTAAAGCAGGGTGCAGAGGTATATGTAAGTGATACAAATTTTTGAAATGTTTCCGTCTCTGTGTTTCAGTGTGTGGGCATGATATAATGATGTGGGTTACTGTGAGTGTTTCGTGACATTTATCGCATGTTGGCGGATTTTCGTTTCGAAGTAAAAAATTGTGTGTTAGATGCGTGTGTCCAATTCGAAGTCGACATAACATTACCTCATAGAATCGTTCTTGGTGAGTGCACGATTTCCACTCGCGAAGCAGGGGTTTAGTTATATGTAATTTGTTATTTACGCACGAGTTCCATTCTTGTTGCCATTTTGATGCTAGGGCCTTACGAACCGCTCTGATGCTGTCTTTGTATGGAAGTGTTATGTGTGTGATGCTTTTGTGCGCTGCCATGGATGCGCTTCTATCTGCAGCTTCATTCCCTGCTATCCCAACATGGCTTGGGACCCAGCAGAATCGTATGGTTCCTTCGTATTTCTTGTTAAACACTATGTTTAAGATATCCCCAAGCAGGGGTTCAGACGCGGAGTTTAAGTTAAGGGCTCTTAGGGCACTTAACGAGTCGGTATAAATAACAGCATTCTTCTGCTTGTCGGAAGTAATTTTTTTAACTGCCATCCATATCGCATAAACTTCGGCGGTAAAGACTGAAGAAAAATTATTTATGCGAATGCTATTTTCCCAATGTTTTGTTACGATCCCGACACCTACGTATTCTTGTGTTTTAGAGCCGTCAGTGTAAAATTCTGTGTAATTTTTATATTTTTCTTGGATAGCTCGGAACTCCTGTATTATATGCTCTTGTGGAATGTCTTTTTTCTTTATATGTGTTAACGTCCAGTCACACAGCTGTGTAAAATTGCACCACGGGGGCAATCTTGGTGGCCTTTCGGCAACCTGCAGGGCTTCGGGAGGAACATCATAGGTCTGACAATATTGTTCGTGTCTTAAGATGAGTGGCCGAATTATGTTTGGTTTGTTTGTGTAGTGTGTTCGTGATTGGCAGTGTGTTACGATGTTGTAGCATATATGTTGTGGTGATGACCGAATTCTTAGTACATAGCAAAGTGTAAGTTGTGCTCTGCGGTGCTGTAATGAAGGCTCATTAGCGTCAACGTATAAACTTTGTACAGGCGATGTCCTGTAGGCACCGCTCGCCAGTCGTAGGCCAAGATTGTTAACTGGATCAAGTCGCTTAATGTAGGACTGCCTAGCTGCACCATAAACTACACTACCGTAGTCGAGGATGCTACGTACGAGGGATCGGTATATACGTAGTAGACATGTTCGGTCAGATCCCCAGTGCTTATGTGATAAAACCTTTAGGATATTTAGCGCTTTGTTTGCTTTAATTTTGGTTGCGTTAATGTGGGCCAGGAAGTTCAGTTTAGTGTCAAACGTTACGCCTAGAAATTTATAGTGTTCTTTGACCGGTAGCATTGTACCATGCAATGTGAGACCTGGAGTACACTGTAACCCTCGCTTCTGGGAAAAGAGAACTGTAACAGTTTTGTGTGTTGAGAACCGGAAACCATTTTTGTTATCCCAATGTGTAAGATTATTTATCGTTATTTGTAGTTGTCGTTCACAGGTGGGTAAGCTTGAGGCGCGGCAAGCCATTTGCAAATCGTCGACATATATTGAGTGCATAACAGATGATGGGATGATCTTATTTACCGAGTTCATTTTGACTATGAAGAGCGTCGTGCTCAGAATGCAACCTTGTGGAACGCCATTTTCTTGTGTGAATGTGTGCGAGAGTGTTGTGCCGAGACGTACTTGAAATGTTCGGTTTGACATGAAATCGCATAGACAATTTAGCATTCTTCCGTGAATTCCCATGTCAGCCAGGTCTCTCAAAATTCCGTGTCGCCATGTGGTATCATATGCCTTTTCAAAATCAAAGAAAACCGCTAGGCAGTATTGCTTGTGAAGAAACGCGTCACGGATTTCTTGCTCTAGTCGCACGAGATGGTCAGTGGTGGAACAGCCCTTTTTATATCCGCACTGGTGTTTGTCTATTAGGTTTCTTGTTTCTAGGATGAATGTGAGTCTTATGTTTATAATGCTCTCATAAGATTTGGCTAGGCAACTTGTTAGTGCAATGGGTCTATAGCTGCTAGGGGATGTAGCGGGTTTACCAGGTTTTAGAAAAGGAACTACCACTGCTTTTTTCCATTCTGTGGGCATTACTCCAGACTCCCATATCTTATTGAAAAATTTGAGAAGTGCCCCTACCGATGCTTGGGATAGGTGTGCCAGCATTGTGTAGTGCACACGGTCAGGACCTGTTGCCGTTTTTTTACCAGCAGAGAGAACTCTGTTCAATTCGTGTAGTGTGAGGGGTTTATTGTACATTTCAGCTGAAGCCCCAGTGGTAGGCAGCCTCTCTTTCTCAGCCGATTCTTTATATTTTAAAAATTTATTTGTATAGTTTGCTGAGCTGGATATGTTATGAAAGTGTTCACCTAATAAGTTGGCCTGGTCCTGTAGTGTTGTTTGTGTGCCTGGACATGTAAGTATTGGTATAGTGTATGATGAGTACTCTCCTCTAAATTTCCTCACCTGGTCCCACATTCGTTTTGATGTGACTGTACTATTGATTGAAGATATGTATTTTTGCCATGATAACTTTTCTGCATTTCTTCGAATATATCGTGCTTTGGCTTTGGCCTGTTTGAAATTTAGAAGATTGTTATAAGTGGGGTACCTTCGTAGGATTCCCCAGGCCTTATTTTGTTCTTTTTTGGCTTTAGTACATTCGCTTGTCCACCAAGGATTTAGCTTTTTGCGCACAATACCGGAAGACTGCGGTATCGCCTTTTCTGCCGCTGTGATTATGAATTCAGTGATTTTTTTATTAAGTTCATCAATACTGAGCTCTGACGAAAAGACGTTTTCCAGTTTCGCGTTCTGCATAAATACCTGCCAGTCCGCGAGCTGTAGTTTCCATCGGCGTGGTCTAGTTACTAGGGTTTGTGGTGATGATAGGTGTTTGATGAGTGCGGGTAAATGGTCGCTACCATATGATGTGTCGAGAGCTTCCCATTTAAAATCAGTGAAAAGAGAGGGTGAACAAAAAGCTAAATCTAAACAACTAAAAGTGCGGGAAGTCGGTGAGAAGTAAGTTGGCGCACCTGAGTTTAAAAGACAGATATCGTTTGACAGAATAAAATCTTCAACGAGTTGCCCTCTTTGGTCAGTTTTGACACTGCCCCAAAGAGTACAGTGAGCGTTAAAATCTCCTACCAAGACAAATGGCTCCGGTAACTGATTTGTTAGATTTTCTAAGTCTTTGATAGTAAAATGTGTGTGGGGTGGAATATATAGTGAGCAAATGGTGATTGTTTTGTAGGATAGAATGGTGACAGCTATGGCCTCTAAAGATGTATTTAATGGGACATTTCGGGTAGGAGTGCCGCCCTGCACGACTATAGCCACTCCACCTGACAACCGGTGGGAACAATCGCGGTCCTTTCGGACAACGGTGAAGCCTTTAATGAATTGAGTGTGTTTAGGGCCTAAGTTTGTTTCCTGTAGGCAAAATGCGACTGGCGAAAAGTTATTTGTTATGTCTTTTATGTCACCTAAATTGCGAATCAGTCCTCTACAATTCCAATGCACGATAAAAGCCATAGTGGCAGAATTGAGAATGGTAATTTACATATATGTGCTAAGTAACTGTAGGTGACATTTGTTAGTGAGAATATGCTATTGGAAGAACGGTAACCGTTCAGGTTACCGGTCCCTTTGTTCGCGTAGTTATTGTGAGTTTGTCTTTCTTAATGCGCTCCAGGGAGCGCTGATGTTTTGGCGTCGATGACGCCGGAGTTTTGGTGTCGACATCCATAACCTTCTCTGAGGCGCTGGATGATCGAGCACCGGGCGCTGAGACGCGCGTCTCAGGCCTGGGAGTTCGATTTAGCCTGGGACCCTGTGGGACCGGGGTCTGCAGGCCCGTCTGTGATGATGATGATGGAGCAGCACTGGCTGCTGCCACCAAGGGGACGGATGGAGTTACTACTGGGCCACTGACTGCGGTCCCTGTAGACTCCTGTGACCACTGCGGTGCTGTCCCCTGCCGCACCGCACTGGCGTAGGTTGTTAGAGGTAGGTGTGCTAGTTTCTTTCTTGCGTCATAAAAGGAAATCTTCTCTTTCACTGTGATTGCAATTATCTCTTTCTCTTTCTTCCAGCAGGGGCAAGATCTTGAATATGCTGGATGCTCTCCTTTGCAGTTTGTACAGTGTGGAGCAGCATTGCAGTTCTCCGACTGATGGTCATTGGCGCTACACTTTGCACATGTTGATTTACCTCTGCATGACTGCGATGCATGTCCGAACCTCTGGCACTTGAAACACCGCCTCGGGTTTGGGATATATGGTCTTACGTTGATCTTCAGATAGCCTGCTTCAAGTGTAGTAGGTACAATACTGGTACCAAAGGTAAGTATAACGTGTTTGGTCGGGATTTGCTCGTTATTTCTTCGGAGAGTTATTCTTTGAACTTTGATTACATTCTGTTCTTGGAAACCTTCCAGGAGTTCTTCATCACTCAGGTTTAAGAAATCTTCTTCTGATATTACGCCCCTGCTTGTGTTAAGCGAAAGGTGTGCTGAGATTGTGACTTTGATGTCTCCCACACAGGTGAGATCAGCGAGCTTTTCAACTTGATCTTTGGTTTTGAGTTCAAGGAGGAGGTCCCCGCTTGACATCTTTGAAGCTTTGTATTGTTTTCCGATTTTTTCTATTAGGCATTTTGCTATTAGGAATGGGGATAGTTTTCTCATTGGCAGAGATCCTTCACTGTGGATCACATGGTAGCGTGGGAGTGTTTCTGCATTGGTTTTCAAAGTGAAATCGATGATTGCTTCGGTGCGCCCTCTTTTGTAAGGACGATCTGCTAGGGAGGGGAATGCATTTGCCATGTATTCTTGGAATATTCAGCGGCGATGGTAGCCACCCACCAGGGGCGTAGCCAGGGGGGGGGCTTATGGGGCTTCAGCCCCCCCCGAAATTTTTTCGTGCTGTCATGTGCCGCCGACCAAAACAACTCCCGGCGCCAGAAATCATGCTCGATTTTGTCTAGAATGTCCTTAATACACGCTCGAAAAGACATTTTAGCGCGAACATTGCTAAATAGGGCTGGATTTCGGGGCAACGCCCATGCATCGGGAGTCACATATCGTAACGCAAGGATCGAGCCCCACCGGGCACAAAATTTCAAGGGCGTTTTGAAGGCGAGCGGGCTCGTCTCGGCATCTCGCGGAGGCCGCGAAATCTACGGAGAGCTTGGATTTCAATTCTGAAACGTTGTGGGTATAAAGTTCTCATAACATTTTGATGCGAAAGGTCCATTGACATTTTCAAAGTCGTGCTTTAGATTTTCAATTCCGGAACTTCTTGGGTTTAATGCGGTTGTAAACATTTGACGCCAAAGGTGCATCGACTTTTCTAAAGTCGTACATCGGGCCATACAACGAGACAAGCCAAATCAACATACTATCAGACAAGTTGACAAAGCACGCAGCGAGGCCTGATGAGACAAAGCGTTGTGGTTGTTCATTTGTGCCGTCAGGTCACAGAAAAGAATATAAACATTTTTTTTCACCTGTGCCAAAGCATCCATGTCAAGACACTAAAGCCACCATTGTAACTAAGTTCTTATTCATTTTTCTGCCTAGACTTTTATTCGCGAGGATATATTGAGCCTCTTTCTCATTTCTTTTTCTTTTTTTTTTCTCGCAACCCGCGGGCTGCCGATCCAGCCAGAGCGCATGCGTTTTTCTCGTGCTGCATCAATAACCGCGGGCCACTCTTGGATGCGCGTTTGTTTTTCTCTGGCCGACTGCATTTTCGCCTGGCAGAGTTTTGGAGGCTTTCTGGCTAGCAGACGAGAAAAAGAAACAATGCATAGTCACTCGCCGCCAGCGCTGCGGGGACTCGATGTATTGCAACGCGTTCGCTTGAGCGCAACCTCTCCGGGAAATTTTGTCTCACCGGTGTAGGATACCGAGCAGTACGCGTATGGTTTTCTGTGGACCAAGCGTCACACGTTTTCTTCGATATTCCTTCGGTAGCCACACTAGGTGCCCAAAGTAGGCATTCGATTGTAGCCAACATGCTTTCATTTGCGTTATTCTATTTCGCCGCCCCCCGCCCACAAAAAAAAAAAAGAAAAACAAGACATTGTTGCGGCGCAGCGAATTTTCGCATGGTGAAAGTTCGATTTTGTTACTTCTTTTGCGGAAAGTAATGGGCGACCGGACGCTTCAGTTGCCGGATACTATTTTATTATTGCGATAGCAGCTCTATGAAGAATCCAGGCGCATTTCTGTCGTTGCCCTCATGTTCCGTATAAATAACGGCCAAGGGCGATACCATCGTGACCGCGCGCCGCATGCTCTATGTGCGAGTGAAAACGTGCAGGGGGGAAGGGGAGGGGGTGAGCCGACGATGGTGGCTGAGTCTTGTGTGCGCAAGGGAGAAAAGCGGGGAGGAAGCGCGCCGCCTTCCGTCGCACGCGATACATTTTGGGAGTGGAGGGAGGGGCGGGGGTGCTGTGATCTGTGAATCTGTGGTTGCGGAACCTGTTTATTTGCCTTGTTTGACGCATTATATATAGTGACTTTTTCTTAGGTACGTAGATTTATTGGTGACTTATGCGTATATTTAAATATCTTGTTGCGAGGTTTTGTGCAAACATTGTTTCCAGAGACAATTTTCTGCCCTGTATCAAGCTGTATCTTCACATTTGTATATTCCATTGTATCTTCGCATTTCTAATGTACGAAAGCGAGTCAAATGAAAGTGAGACAAGCCGCCCCGCGCAATAATGGTTCAGTTCATTATTTTCGAGACATGTGCGTAGCACATATGCATATCATTTACAAGTGACATGCAGAGGTGATGTTAAATGTTCTTTAATGCGCTCATACACGGGATTGAACATGGTTGCGTGGCATAATGGACACTCCAAAAGTTGAACAGCTTGGTGTCGTGAGGTTTTTGACAAATGAAGATGTTTCCCAAAAAGAAATTAGTCGCCGTATGGCTGCCGTATGCGTTGAACATTGCGCGTCATTGGCCACTGTGAGGCGTTGTAGCAAACTGTTCAAAGAAGCACATGAAAGTTACAAAGACGATCCATGGCCGGGCCAAAGCCACCGTGCAATCACCCCCAACACACTTGAAAAGGCCGCGGTTGCTCAGTGGCCATGGTGTTCGGCTGCTGAGCACGAGGTCGGGCGAATAGAATTCCGGTCACGGCGGCTGCATATCGATGGAGGCGAAATGCGAAAACACCCGTGTACTTAGATTTAAGTGCACGTCAAAGAACCCCAGATGAGGGTGACGACTTTTTGTCTGCAATTGTGACCGGGGATGACTCATGGTGTCGCTACTACTAGCCTGAAACACTACGGCAAAGCTTACAGTGGAAACATTTGAATTCACCACTCCCAAGGAAAACAAAGGCCGTCATTTATGCCAGAAAAGCGTTGACTTCTTTTTAGATCGTTAGGGGTCACTATTGATCGAATTTTCTAAACCTGGAGAGACTCTAAATCGTTTCAGATATTGTGAAAGATCGGATCGGCTGCGTGTCGCAATTAAGAGCAAATAACGTGGAAAATTCAGCATTGGGGACATTTTGCTTCACGACATTTCCCGGTCCCACGTCGCTGATGTGGTTAATACAAAACTGGCAAAGTTCAAGTGGGAAACGCTGCAACATCCCTCGTGCAGCCCAGACCTGTTGCCTTGCGTCTTCCACATTTGGTAAAATTTGAAGAAACTGCTCAAGGGAACCAGATTCGTGTCGGAAGATGACGTGTAGTCATTTACAGATTTTCGAGGCGGCAACCCAAGGAGTTTTATGATACGGGAATTAAGCGACTCGTTAGTAGGACAAGTGTCTAAATACTCATGGTGACTACATTTAAATAAGGTACCCCGTTTGTCATATATTCGCATTGGCTCACTTTCATTTGACTCGCCCTCGTATATGTTGCAGAACTCCTGCTTTTTATTTGTGCTCTCTGTTGCGACTATAATTTCGGAGCAATTACTCGCAATGCACAACCGGTGACAGCCGCTCCTGCGCAATACATTCTAACAAAGGAAAGTGTCATTGAGATTTTCTCCTGGTCGTTCCATATGTACAAAAATGTAAACAAGGTTGTTGAGTGACAGATTTATATATATATATATATATATATATATATATATATATATATATATATATATATATATATATAGAGAGAGAGAGAGAGAGAGAGAGAGAGAGATCCCTCGACTAATTTTATAAGGAGCAGGCCGAGCTGCAAAGCGAGCCCCCCCCGAACGAAATTTCTGGCTACGCCACTGCCACCCACCACCGAGCCCAACAAGGGGACGTTACGAGGTTATGAACATACCTGTAGACGTCAGCTATACAACGCCGCTATAACCTAATATATGTACCCAAGGCTGGGTAGATAAACACGGTTAACCCTTGCCGCCAGAAAATACGGAAGTAATTAGAAGTGGAGAGAAGACAGGAAAGATGGAAAAGTGGGAGAGAAAGACGAAGATTGGAGAGGAGAACAGGAAAAGGCGACTGCCGATATCCCCCGGGGTGGGTCAGTCCGGGGGTGCCGTCTACGTGAAGCAGAGGCCAAAGAGGCGTGTTGCCTCCGCCGGGGGGCCTTAAAGGTCCGAGCACCCGGCATTGGCTCAACCCCCAGGATCCCCCTTTCCCCGGACACGGCTAAGCCGCGCACGGCTACACGCGGGAGGGTCCAACCCTCGTGTGCTCGAGTCCGTGGTGTCGCGACACACCAAACGCCTGCTTGCGCAGACGCCCCTGCGGGGCGCTGACTAGGCGAGTATGCAAAAAAAAAAGAGAATACAAGAGCGCTTTTGTTGAGATCCCCTTCGTCTACAAACTCGCGCAAGTTTCCCAACTGTTGGTCCTGCTTTGTTTCAAGCTATGCACAGTTATCTGCATTGATAACTGGTTGCCTGCACGAAAGTTGTAAGCGTTTAACAGGATTTAACCATAAGAACGCAATTTTTTTCAACCCTAAAGTCACTTTAACACTCACAAGTACTCAGTCGGTGCGTTGGCCACCTCTGCCTGGGCTTATTCTCCCAAACCATATTGTGTGCTCGGAAGCTGTTGATTTCTTTGCAAACCGCATCCAATCTACTCAGTTCTGAACAAAAAAAATGTAGCATTGTTAGTAATTATGGAAAATTTCTGCGTCACCGCTTCCAAGGAACTGTTCACGTACCCACACAAAACATATGCCTTATGGGCTTCCATTGTATTAAAAAAATTGAAAGTGTATCAACCAACGCTGTTTTCAAGGCATCTGATCGAACCGTGTTCTCGCTGCATTGGCAGCTGCAATAGATGACGAACAAGCGACACCACAGCCTGTTCCACTGCTTCCAGGCTATGTCAGTATGCCTTACCCCCAAAGAATGTCGTGATGCATTTCGTGCCACTCAGTCGACAACCCTATCATTCGCTCTGATAACAGATAAGAGCGTCGCGCTAGGTGCTCTTCCGGCGCCCGAGTTGCGTGGTTTTTGTGGTTTGCCTGCTTGCGGAGCGTTGCACAGTAATTCCGAGTAACGTATCGTGAGTGAGGTACTGCTTTTTTTTATATTGTTCGCGGCGGAAGTCTATGAGGATGTCGGTGATAAAAACAATGCCCGGCTTGACATGGCGCCAGTCTCCTACAGAAATAATAATGTTATATATCAAACATGATTACAGACCAGTTATCGAAAGTGCATATACAACACTACATATATGTGTCAATAACAGAGCCTGAATTGCCGCAACATCGATTATTGCGGTTACGAGCTCAAAACAGTACGCTTGTGCACATCGAATTAAAACATACAAACATTGCATCAATGTACACTGTAAAGATATGGCGCAAGGTTTCTGCTGGATTTCGCAAGTTTGACACATTTCCATGGAAGGAAATGAAAAAATTGTCATCTAACTAGACAGAATTGAGCTGACCTCGTATGCGTGATAGTCGCTCAATTTTTTTCCTACCTAATACAAACACTACGTGCACGATATGATGGCGGGAGCCTGTTGAAGCTGCGATAGGGCAGAGTTTTTCCCATTTTACCAATTTTTTGCTTCCCAATTTGCGCATATAGGCACCGGACACTGGCCAGATGCCATACCGACTATTTAAGCCTCCCTACAAGAGCTGTTGATGCCAGCTGCTTGGGCTAGGACAGATCTGCGACGCTATTCTGTAGAGCAGCAAACGTGCGCGGGTTTCATGACTTGCATGCAGCTTTCGAATGCATATACAGCACACGATTTCTATGTATGTATGTATGTATGTATGTATGTATGTATGTATGTATGTATGTATGTATGTATGTATGTATGTATGTATGTATGTATGTATGTATGTATGTATGTATGTATGTGTGCATGTATGTGTGTATGTATGTGTGTATGTATGTATGTATGTATGCATGCATGCATGCATGCATGTATGTATGTATGTATGTATGTATGTATGTATGTATGCATGCATGTATGTATGTATGTATGTATGTATGTATGTATGTATGCGTGCGCGCGTGCGTGTGTCTATGCATGTGTGTGTGTGCGTGCCTGCGTGCGTGCGTGCGCGCGCGCGCGTTTAAAATGCAGTTTTGAAACGCTTGACTCGATATCAAGGCTGGTTCAGAGGACTGTGAACGCCTAACACTACTTACACCACGATATGATTCCTGCGCTCGCTAGGCTATGGGCTCTGGCGGTGCTGTCAGCGTGGAAAGCTTGTGCGTCTAGTGCCCATGCAAAACATAAGTATTGATTAATTGATGGATTGATATGATGGATAGCTTTCTTCTACAAAGCAGCCATGGAATGATACCAAGAATAATTAGCACGTGATTAGTATAACTATGAAAGCTAGGTGAATTTTGAAAGTTTGAACGAGATCAAAAAAAGAAAAAAGAAGAGCCCTCGCATTCAAGGGAACATGAAATAGTACCTTGCAACTTTGCAATAGCGACGTCGAAGTGACGGTGTTCTGTTCAGAAGGATGTCTTCTTTTACAAAAAAAAAAGACCCGCAAAAATAAGAATGATCCAGTGGTTCAGTAGTAGTCTTATTATTTCTCCAATAAGAGTTTGACTAAAAAAAGTACATTGCACGTACCAGCTCGGCATATGCATCCGGATTCTACCCCTCCACCCGGACCACCGTTTTAAGACAGAGCGACTCCAACCTCGTCTCCTTCATCATTTGTCAACAAGGTAGTCCTTCAGCCTCAAGTGGATACTTCACATGGAACAGTGTTCTTGGCCACACGACATAACCGACACTAGTGTTCTACGCTACGGCCGATACCTCCTGTCACATACATTTACGTCGTTTCAGGATGCGCTCCTTTCTCTTTTTGCGCGAGTTCCTACACTCGCGCCATTTTCTTAGTAAAGCATGTTCGCACTTGGCTGCTTTGAATGCCGCTCGCTTTCAATGCCCTCGTTACGAATTCACATATGAAAGCTACGTTTTGGTTGGCAGACGAAAGGGGACGTTGAGTCACGTGCGAAGCACTTTCTGCGGGGCTGCACAAGCATAACAAGACGAGCCTTTCATCTATTCCTGTATTCGCCAAGTCTGCTCGTATATATTAAATGTGTCGCTTTCGTTCGGTTGACAAAATGCTCAGAGGACAGATGCGTGAGAAAAAAAAAATCCGACCGCTTTTCGGGCACATTTCAATCCCGCATGTGACGAGTGTTGCATAGAGGAAACATACCAGAATTATTTCTTGATTAATTTCGACCTTGGGTACAAAGTTTCTGGCTAACTGTTTTCGGCCAACACTGCATGACATGCGGTAAACGTTATTTGCATGTCTAGAACAGAGGGCACCGGACGAGGAAGAAGATTGGTACGTGACGCGCTGGTTTTAATTCAATGAGGACAATTTCCTTGCTAATTTCCTAAATTTTTACCTTACTTCATTCTTTTTGCGCGATCAAAACTTTCCAACAGTGCTTCTTTTTTGGCTCAACTAACTATTGTCTTAACTCGGACGATTCTTGGTCAATACCTCATAGTGGGTTTGACCCACTCATGGTGGCAAGCAAACAAACAAATAAACAAACAAACAACAACAACAAAAAAAAGAAGGCACGGTGACGGGAGACAGCATGATGCGAAACCTCCGGCTTCAGTTGCGTCACACATGTGATGCAAATAAAATGAAATGCACACTTGTAACTGACATATGACAAGAGCTGCCTACAAATTCTAAACGAAGCCATAGGTGGCTTGGAATGAAGCCAGCTGTCAGTTTTCTGCTTGATGTTTCCGTCTTACCGCTGAAAAGGTTTCTGCAAATATTTGCTTCTCTTCGTTGGTTACGCCTATTCTCAATCTGTTTTACACATTTACATGGAGAATAAGCACTTCTTTAATATTTGTACGTCCTTTTAGAAAGTGGTAAATTACAGAAAGGAAGACACAGACCTACGAAAATTGGGCTTGGAACCTAATGTCTCGGAAAGAGCAATAAGAGCAACAAAGACGCCGGACAATACAACCCTCCGCAACCCAAAGAGAATGTGCATTCATGGGTTAGTTTTTTATGTCGTGACGTGTAAATTTTCCGACCTGCGCCAAATGGCACGAGGCAGTGTTCTGCCTATACTGGAGTATTTAAGGAGCGCTGCAAAATGAATGAATGAGGTAATAAACAAAATAAAAAGATAAATAAATAAATAAATCAACCAATAAACCAACCAGCCAATGAATCAATCAATCAATCAGTCAATCAATCAATCAATCAATCAATCATATCGACGCAACGGAAAGTTAGAAGCGTGTTTCATATTATGTGATATACCAACGACATAACCGTAGAGCTGCACCAAAGGTTAGCATAGCAGACACTCGTGTATTCTCTTATAGTCGTGGATCCAAAACTCTGCCTTCACTCAGCAGCGTTGAGCAGAGCATACCCCGTTGCCTCAAGAAGGCGTCATGCTTATTAATAATTGCGGTGAATTTTTCATGGAGCGCAGTGTTCGCGTCTCTCGGTGGACTTGGCTGTATTCCACTTTCTTGAGTCGAAGACAACTGTTCAGCAGAGGAGCATTGTAGATTGCGGGGTACCTTTGTTTCATGGTACGCCAAAGGGGTTAGAACGGTGACTATGTCTAAAAGAACTAACGCCGTAACTTCGTACGGACATTGTATTCCCCAATTTATGGTTGACTACGTCCAAAAGAACTAACGCCGTAACTTCGTACGAACACTGTATTCAACACTTTGTGGCATTCAACTCTCAAAATGACGAGTAGTCTTCGTATGCAGCCATGCTTTGTAGAACACGAACAAACTTGAGCAGGCGCCAAGGCATAGGCCTTGTGTAGTGCCATCGTCATCGTCTGACACATGGGTCTCTGAGTGCAACTGTCCATGACGTTGTCGAGGACGACCCGTCCATATCTTCGCGGTGCGAGGGCTTTCCCTTTAGAAGCCTATGTGCCGGCGTCCATACAAGTGGTCCCTTTCTGTTCATTGCCCTTAGGACCTTTAGCGCGCCAGTCAACTCATTTTGTGGTCTTTGAGGCCGTCGGCTGGTTGCTATGGAGGGCTCTGGACGATTCTCAAGAGAAGCGTTATCTCTGGCTGGCTGAGAGAGAGAGAGAGAGAGAGAGAGAAAGAGAGAGAGAGAGAGTGCGTGCCTTTCGCTAGCTGGTTCTTTTCGATTGTTCTCTTTTCTCGTGAAGTGCTCTCACGTGTTCCGAACCGTGTTTTTGGAGGCGTAGAATTTCTTACAAGATTTACTTGTGAAAACTCAAGTGATAGTTCTACGGGAGCTGCAATTAGGAAGGTTCGGCCAGCATGAAAGTGACGGGCGGTACATGGTTTTGCGTATACTTCAGGCTTCTGGCTTGAAACGGCTTTTTATATTTGTCCATGCAGAATCAACAAGATACCACTTTCTAAATACAACACATCGCAACGATAAGAATTTGCGTGAAGCCAATTCGTATTGCTCAGTTTAGAAAACTACGATTGCGTAGGATTTACAAAGATCAAGCACAATAAAAACAAGTTTCAAGAATGTTTCAAGCCAGAAGCGCGAAATCTAGACAAATCCACGCAATAAGCATAGTTCCCATGCGTAGTAGCTGATATGGTGCCTGAATGCTCGCCTCCTGGCGTCCGCTTAGGCGCCTTAGTTGCTGAACAATCGCAGCACCAGCGGGATTCCCTCTAGTAATGAATTGCTGCAGGGGACTCAACGGTCCGAGCAGTCATCGGGATTGAGAACATTTACAATCGTGCGACCACGCCTGAGCCTCGAGACTTTGTCGCTGTTGACGATGGTACATTATAACCCAGGCTACTCCACTCTAGCATCGAACCATAAAAAAAGAAAGAGAAAAGAACTGCCCCCTCCCCCCCAAAAAATAATCTAACGAATATTTTGTGCATTATTTGCAACAACATAACCGGTGACCGAGACCTGGGATGGCTATGCTCGCAAACGTTTACTTAGGCTTTGCAAATGAAGGTCTCTGGATGATACCGCCGGAAATCTGTATTGTGTGCTGCAATGAAAGAACTAAACATTTCTCCCAGTGAAGTCTGCAGTCCCTTTGCAATAGAACTGCTGGCAAATCTGTGGACCACGAATATATGAAAATAAACAGGACAACTTACGCCCTTTTCTCATTAGACATTGCACCGCATTTGCCGAGACTGTTAAAACAATCCTGTGTGCCGGGAGTACGTGACTATAATTTTTTTTTCCACGAGACAAAAAGGAAAGTAGGTGTTGTATGTGTGTGTACGCTTGCTTTAAAAGTCACTTTTGCGAAACGAAAAGCGTACAAAGACGAAAAAGACCACAGCGACGAAACATTTCTTTCTCGATCGCCGTATGTTCGCGAATGAAGTGATGGAAATGCGGCCATAGAATTCTCCACAAAGGGCACCATTATACAGGCTGTGCAGCGTACCCGTTTTGAACGACGAAAATGAAGACGACGAGGGGTTTCCTAGCCCTAACGACGAAAAGGCGCTATTCTGCTACTTTTCAAAAGAAACGCAAGAAAATTGGTGCTGTCACTCACGTATTCTCTTTCTGTCTGGTTCTATATGCGTATGAAGCTATTTAAGCATAGACAGCGGTTGTAGCCAGGGTTGTTGGTTTGCAGCGCATGGGAATGGGGGCTGCTCGACGCAGCTCAAGTAGAATAGGAATGAAGTTCACGATTGTACTGGCTCTGAGCTTCAGCACGCTGTTCGCTGCATCCTATGCACAGGGCGAAGAAAATGACGACATGGGCAGAGGGCGAAAAAAAACTGCTGACGTAGGTGAGCGACCTCACATGATATTTCCGCAGGCATTGTGACGTCCTTTCCTAGGCCGCCATTCGGTTGCTCAAGCAGAACGGCTGCTGTCTTAAATGTCTTTTAGTTCTCGCGAAATAGAAAAGTGGTTGATTTGACGCCTAGTGTAGGTATATATTTATCAAATATTGGATGCGCATGCGCTTATTAAAAACTTATGCTGCAATCTACAGCGCCTGGTTAGTAATGGTACACTGAAATTTATAGCATACCACGTTGCACTATCGGACACAAAAGTTCACAGGCGATCTCTCTTGAAGGCAGAGTGAACATGGAGCCTATGACAATGCTGTATACAACTTCTTCCACAGGTAATGATAGTGAGTATTTACCAAAGGCTGGATACCTATGTTTCCTTGCTGAACCTGTTTCACAGAAGTGCATTTCGACGCTACCTAGGTCTACGTGAGCCCGAATGGTAACCCTTCGGGTCGAGCCTGCGTCAACACGAGCTCTACCAATCAGCCTGAAATGAGTGCGTTGACTTGCCCAAACTATGTAGCAAGGTGCATATGAAAGAGGTCGAGTCGAGATGAACTAATGACTGTACCTGCTCGCCTGAAGTTCATGTAAATGAAGCTAATGTATCTATGTTAGCTACAATAAATATGCCACGTCTTGCATTAGAAACAGTGTGGTCTTTCTCAAATTCACAGGCGCTGCGTAACTGTGCCCGTACGACCTCTTAATAGGCTGCTAATTGGAGTTCGAATTGCGCCTTCGTCATGAGCTTTGCTACATTTGTAGAGCAACCTAGGCTTGCGTCACAGAAAGCAAGCACGTCTTCAGGAGCCTTGTATAAGCAGTAGGTGATGCAACCAGATGGCCTGACTAATAAGAGCTCGGAGACAACCATTAACTACAATTAAGGCACTACACAATGCGGCCTTTAGATTTGCCGTGCTCGAACGCAACCTGAGGGCACTATGTTTTATTTCATAGACTTTCGAGCGGTGAAAGTGACTTCCGAAACAGTAGTCATGAAAACGGTCGCATCTCATGCAGTGGGCGTTTAACTTATGTGACTGGGAACGTGTACGATTCCGTCTTTATTTATGTACACCAATGCCGGTCATCATTCGCATTCCTCACGGGCGTCACCGTGAATGGCCGTAATGCTGATACCTATTCGAAGGATTCTGCAAACTGCTTTAAAAACTAGTCAAGGCGTAGCGTGTAAATGGATGCGAGCGTACTGACGTCAAGGCAGCGAGGAAAATTCTACGACCGAAAATTGTGGGACGTTTTCCAAGTAGGTTGTCCAGGCCATGAGAATTTGAAAACGAAATTTATTAACATTTTATTCTATGCACAAAACCTTAAAGAATTCCAAAACAAACAACAAGAACGAAACAAATACTGATAAATGTAGTTAACAAGCTCACATCACCGCTAAGCAGTGTCTGGAACGACTTCAACCAGACCTCTAAACCCTCTCAATTACTCGAAATGATTTTAAGTTACTCGAGGTATTGTTACATGCTCGCTCGGCTACAATTATGCGTGGTTATCACTCCTGCAGCCTAAGAATTACTATCGGATAGTTTTATTTCTACCAAACTATTTCCTTAGGCAAACATTTCAACTTATCGACTGAGTACAGGTTTCTGCTGACATACAATTTTCATGAAGCGCTGAAGAAGTAATCATGTTAAAGCTTCGTATATTTTGCCCATTGTGTGTGCACTTTACGAAGTCTTCTAGCCTTACCTTTCATTCGATTTGCGAACAAAATCACGAAACCTTTGGCTGCAATCATGAGAAAAAAATTATGCAGGCAGAAATACGCGTAGGTGTATATTAATTCACCACTTTGTTTCAGTAAACTTCAGGTAAGCATTTAGCGTAAAGCGAGAGGTCCACAATCGATGCGCGTCCTCAGCTAGCAGACAGATTTACCGGTTCGCCTGCACAGTTTGACATTTCTTGTGAAAATAATTATAAGGCGTTATTGTTGGGACCTCCGATTGGGGGCAGTGATGGCACTAAATCAATGCTTTTCTGGATACCCTAATGTAAACTATGGCACTATCAAATGCAGTGCATTACAAGTATGCGGCAAAAAAATAATCATGGCCTTAGATCTCTTAGGAGGTGCAATGAATTTGTTACGACAGTTACTTGGAATACATAGGTACCTATCCTTTTAACTGGTGCCTTAAGACGAACACAATAAAACACGAAAAGAGGCCGTAACTTCACTACCAACCTGCGATGGTTGTCGCAGTGACCATCTGTAGCGCCATATTGGAATTAACTATGCAATATTTCATGTTTCGTGTTTTCATGTATCATCTGTCGTGCATGTTATAAAAACAGTCCACTGTACAACCTCTTACCGTTTGTTGCAGTACTGTAATGAAGTACGACTTCCACTTCTCAGCTAGCTTTCCTGCATAGTTATGACATTTGCCTATCCTTATCCTTGTCAGCTGTACTTTATTGAAAACCTAACAACGTATGCGACAATTCGCACTGACCTTACGTTAACAGATACCTTTAGAGCACAGCTCTCAGGCGCCCCTTCCTGCGGTGAACGCTGGCGTCGGTAGCGTAGCCAAGCGAACGAGGACAGGGAAAGATGAAAGGGCGAACGCAGAGTGGGAGATGAAAGATGCGAGCCGCGAACGGCGAAGACCAATGAGAGCGGCCTCTTCAGTGACGTGCGCACGGGAAACTGGTGTCATGCGGTCGCGCCTGACCTCTCGATGCGTACTCTTATCTGGTCTCAAGGAATGGGCATGGGCAGGACATGTAATGAGGAGGGAAGATAACCGATGGTCAATAAGGGTTACGGAATGGATCCCAGGGGAAGGGAAGCGTAGCAGGGGGCGGCAGAAAGTTAGGTGGGCGGATGAGATTAAGAAGTTTGCAGGGACGGCATGGCCACAATTAGTACATGACCGGGGTTGTCGGAGAAGTATGGCAGAGGCCTTTGCCCTGCAGTGGGCGTAACCAGGCTAGTGATAATGATGATCATCTGGTCTCAGCCAGACCACTCCTTTCGTACCATCGTCTACTCGCATCAGGGCCGCTATATGGTAGCGATGCCTTATGCCTTATTCTATGCTGTTCTTATCATCCACCACACACAGCCACCTGATCCCGTTGATAATGTGGGCAGACCGTCGCTCTCACCACTGCCCAAGCGCGAAGAGCCTGAAAAAGCATAGAATCGGAAAAGGCATCCCTACAAAATATCGACACAGCTCTCGCTCGAGCTTGTTTGGTTCGCTTACTTTGTTCTGGCTCACGCATGTTCCGATCGTCATGGCTTGTGATTGCTTTGTAAACTGATTGTATGCGCGACGCTAATATTGTAGTACTTTCTGCAAGCCACGCGGCACCAAGGCCCTTGTGCTTAAGGGCCTTGGTGGGGCAGTAGTGCTACTTGTAGCGCCATATTTTAGTACACCATCTCTTTGTTTTACATCGTTTTGCCATAGCATTTGACATGCATCATTGTCTAGTTCTATTACGAATATATTTGCACACTTTCTAACGAATATTTTTAGGCTTCTATACAGGCATGTTTCATCCACGTCTCGATAGTCACTATTCATTTAGCAATGGCAGTCTATTACCGCAGTCTTTGCGCTCTTTGGCCACTTCTGGCCCTTGCGCCAATAAACTCAAATCATCATCACCATTATCACCATCATCATCACCATCATAATCATCATCATCATCGTCAAAACACGTATAGAGCTGCACTCAAATTTCATGAACGGTGAATTTTCCGTTTTGGTTTTTGAAACTGTTGTGCTATTTCAAATTGAATATATTGTATAAAAATCTCCTGCAGTGAGGAACATCATGAGCGTAATCCGCATACTTGCGGATTTCCTGGTGCCAGAACCCGATATGCGGGAGAATCTCCACGAACACTTGGAGACGGCCACAATCTGCGTGAGGAAAGCTGAAGGCCTACAGCTGCACTTCATACGCCAGGCAAGCTCCGTAGTCGGTTCATCGTTCTAGAGTAGAAGTGTTAAAGAAAAAAATATATAGAAGGTCAAGGCAGGGCATTCTGTCTCTTCTTGAAGCAGCGAGAGTTGGTAGAAAGAAAACGGATTAGGTCGAAAGTAGGTTTATTCGGTTCGCAGTCACAAACCAAACATCAACATTGCTTCGTAAGAGTTTTAAGATTAATTCTCAGTGGGGGTTGTTGAAAACAAACTCGCAGTTCGACATATTGACTTTGCTCCTTTTAAGACTTAAGATGCTCTACAGAAAAGGGGTGTGTTATTGATGCATCTGCGCGGTGAAAATGCTGTGCCACATTTTTTTTTATTCAGTACCACAGGGAAATCAAAACTGGGTAGGAGATGACAGTGTAAGTCATTTCTATACAGCAAACTTTTCGTAACAGCATTAACTTCTTGCTATCCTTGCTTACGAGAAACGCTTTTCGTAACGCTGTTACGAAAAGTTTTCTGTATAGAAATGACTAACGCTGTCATGTGTGCACGTGTATGTGTGTGTATATATATATATATATATATATATATATATATATATATATATGTATATATATATATATATATATATATATTTATGTGTGTGTGTATGTATGTATGTATGTATGTATGTATGTATGTTTGTTTGTATTTATGTATGTAGCTTATGCATTCTTGTGATATGTGCGATTGAGTCAGTTTTAAATAATATAGAAGATAACAGAGTGTAATTTTATACTGGGAGTTATATTACACAATTGTATTATAACTAGTTTCCATAACATGAAAGTATCTGCATATATTTGTATTTAAAATGCTGTTACGTCCACAATTTATGCGTGATTGTATTGCACAGAAGCCGCTACCGTGCCTGTCTGGGAGACCGGAGCTTTGTCGAAAAGCCGAAGAAATTTCGGCTTTTTTTCCGGCTTTCCGTTTTCACTTTGTATTCAGTGGTGAAAATAAAATTCATGATGATGATGATGATCAAGTGTACTGCAATATCGCATTCATCATTCTACTGAATATCGCACCAGAATGCTTCATTTCCGCACTGCAATACATAGTTAAGTGGAACGACAATGCATATGCAGATTTTGCGGAGAAATACCTCGAAACTTGTGTATGCCTCAAGATTTTTTTCTCAGTAGTGAGCACGTCATTTGCACTGGTCGTTTTTATCGACGCAGTTGGAACATGTTCGTTTAAGCATTTCAAATTCAAAATTAGTTAGTGATTCTTGATTACGCCCACAGTTTCATTGCGCGATTCGTTGTTCGAGTATGGTATGGTAAAACTTCATTGAAGTCCGGCATATTGTGGCCCTTCACAAAGCAGGCCGCTCCCACGTTGCAGCCGGAAGGCCGAGCCTCTCGGCAATGTCCGCCAATTTATGCACGGCGTATAAAAGGGCAAATTTTTGCTATGTTTCGTAAACAATAGACATTTATTCTTTCGACAATAAAAGAAAAACAAAACCAATGGCATAACTTGGCAGCGAAGTAAAATAATAAGTAACATAAAATATAACAAGTGCGGCTTTTCTCGCCGGCTAGAAGCCTGGTCCTGCTCTTTCGCAGCTTCTCTCTCGAGGTGTGCATCCTCAGTGCGCTAGATTAAGGCTTTCTACAAAGGCTATCGGAAAGATATTTGATTAGGTTATCGAACTTTCTTACGGCAATCAGTTTTAGGAGCCACCACCTCCAAGCACACACATGACTGTCAAATCGTACGTACGTCGTGTACCTTGCACATGTTCCGGCCCTCATTCGCGTCAAGTTCTCCCCATTGAAGGCCTTATTCAGTCTTTGAAAAATATGACATGCCCGGAGGAAGCTATGCTCGTGGGGGTACTTGTTTTCTTAGATCATTGAACAAGGTGTTCGACATAGCTCTATCTTGGGTGGCTGCCAGCAACAACTAGAGTGTATATAAAATGAAATCTATAGCTTTCTTCTTGCGCGGTAACATTGGTGCATATTTTTTTTTTGCATTGCTACCTTCTTTACATTGGGTCTTTCTGTTGCAGTTCATTGCTGGGATTCCCAGAGCACTCGACTGCGTTGACATGGTATTCTCTGCTAAGAGCCAAAAACAGCGAGTCAAGGTAACGGCTAAAATGTGTGCTGTGTTGAACAAATTCCGAAACTATAGCGATTTGTGTAGGCCCCTAATAAGTCGAACCCAGATATATCGAACCCACATATAACGAATTATTGTGTGTATGGGACAACTGTAGAATCACCTTGAAAATTTCTGTAGAATTTTTTCTTATTTTCGAAATTTTTATATCGGACTTTTCTTGTGATACGCTTCAGATTCGATATATCTGGGTTTGACTTTAGAGCACCACATTGACAGCCATGCCCACGCGCAGATATTAAAGACTGAGCGATTAGTTTGTCCGATTCCTGCCTTATTTGTTGAAATCGGTGATGTGGGACACTTCATATGGTTGTTCGCGCAGTTCGGCGTGGAGGGAAGCACGTTGCTTCACAGCCTAGAGAAGAAATGTTTTGTACGCGAGAGATTTCAAGACCTAGTGGTCCCTGAAAGAACCGGAGTAACCAGGAACGTAATTCTAAGCCAGTTAATTGCCTTCCTTCGCCATGCTGCGTTCATCAGCGTCTGGCGACACGCCGGTGGTAACACAGCATGAGATGCTCTGGTGGACAGATTGGTGGCTGAGCACTAGGCTTTAAGCACTTGACTATTTCACTTGAGTTCTTTCGGCCCACATAAGGATACATCAAGAACAAAAGTACGCTGTAAATAAAAAGACATTACGCTGGATGATTTCGAAGAATAAGAGTCTACTTACACCGAGAGAGAGAAATACATGAGATGGGAAAGACTGGCGAATTAGCCGTACCTACAGATAAAGAAACGAGGTAACGGGCTGCCTAGAGATTTCGAAGAAAGAGGTCGCATTGGGGGAAAAATAATTAATTGCTGCACCGTAATTCTAATATGCGGTGTACGAGCATTTTCGCATTAAGAGGAAGCTTTAGCTCGGGTGCTCCTATCTAAATACATGTAAAAGAAGAATTCGTTTTTCTCGGCAACCACTGCACTAAATTTGACTGGGTTTGCTGCATTTAAAAGAAAAACGTAAAATCTAGTGACTGTTGGTTTCGAATTTTCGAGTTAGGCAGTCGATATTTTATAAAAAAATTTACAAAATTGCAAATTTTTAGAAAACGAAACTATCAAGTTTACAACTCTGTAACTCAACAAGAAAAAATGATATCGCAATTCTGTGAATTGTGTCTGATAGCACATCTAAGCCGGACAAAATTCGTGTGTTACACATGAACCTCAAAAAATGTCATGATATGTAATTATAACTTTTGCAGAACCCTCGTAAACAATGTAACAAATTCACGTAAGATGTAAAATGACATATAATATTTGTTCGCTTTGAATTATCTAATGGATGCCGTTTACAGAACCGCGATATCTGTTCTCGATGCTGAGCTATTAGTTTGTAAACTTCATGGATCGATGGATGCGAAACTTTAATAAGGTCCCGAGGTACGCGACTCAGCGCGCTGCGGGCCGCTCCCACGTTGGGACAGTCAGGCCTTGCCCGACCGCCGCATCGTGGGCCCTCTGGACAGCCCATTCCCAAGACATTCCGAGATTCGAATGGACGCGACTTTGGGAATGGGATCTCCGCATCTGGTGTAGAGATTAATGTCAATTTCAGTGGGGGGTTTCCAGTTCTGTGGCTTGCGGCCCTTTCTACTTGGGCTGTAGAGAAGGAGCTCCGATTTCTTTGGGGAGCACCGGAGTCTCGTGTTGGTTAAAAAGCGCTCTTTGGTGTCGAGAGCTTCCTGGAGAGCGGCTTCGACTTGTCCGTCACTGCCACCCGCGCACCAGACAGTGATGTCATCCGCGTAGATCGTGTGACCGATGCCCTGGACCTTGCCTAGATACCTTGAGAGGTCAACCAATGCGATGTTGAAGAGGAGTGGTGAGATGACTGATCCCTGGGGGGTGCCTCTTCTACTCAGCTCCATTGTCTCCGATTCCAAATCTCTAGCCTTGAGGATGGCGCGTCGTTTGCTCAAGAAAGACCTGACGAAGGCATGGAAGGACGAGCCAAGGTCGAGCTTGGAGATGGCGTCGAGGACGAACTCGTGACGGATGTTATCAAAGGCCTTCTCCAGGTCCAAACCAAGGATGGCTCTCACGTCCCGAGTGCAGCGTTCCAGGATTTGGATCTTGATAAACTTCATGGCGTCCTGAGTGGAGAGGCCTGGCCTGAATCCTATCATGTTGTGAGGGAAAAGGTCGTTGGTCTCGATATACTCGGCAATTCTGTTATGGATGGCGTGCTCGGCCACTTTCCCTACACATGACGTCAGTGAGATTGGGCGGAGGTTGTCCAGGCTCGGCGGTTTACCGGGCTTTCGGATTAGTATGACCTTCGCAAACTTCCATTCTTCAGGTACAATTCCCTGCTTCCAAATCCGATTTATCTCATCTGTAAGAAACTCGATCGATGCGTCCTCTAGGTTTCTGAGAGCCTTGTTGTTAATGTGATCCGGGCCGGGTGCTGACCTACCATTGAGGTCGTGTAGGGCACGGCGGATTTCACTGATTTTGAAAGGCTCGTCCAGCGCGGAGTTCGGCTTCCCTTTGTATATTGGGTATGCTGCCTCATCGGCCTCAGTTTTGAGCGGCAGGTACTTCTTAGCCAACAACTCCAGCATGTCCTTTTCCGAAGACGACTTCTTGGCTTCGTGGAGCGCTTTAGCGAGGACACTTCTCTGGTTTGACTTGGTGCCGGAGTCGTCGAGCAAGTGTTTGAGAAGATTCCACTTCCCTCCCGTGCGCATCTGCCCGTCGATTGAATTGCAAATTTCGTCCCATTGCTGCCTAGACAAGGCTTGGCAGTGCTCGTCGATCTGCTTGTTGATCTCGGCTATCTTATTTCTGAGCTTGCGATTCAAGCGTTGGCTTTTCCACCTCTCGAGAAGTGATTGCTTAGCCTCGAGAAGGTGTGCTAGCCTGCTATCCATTTTGTCTGTCTGTAGATCCGTCTCTATGGTTTTGGTGGCTTCTATTTTTTTTTCAAACTTCTGAATTTTTTAAAAATCTTTCTAACAAAATTCAAGCCCTAAATCAAAATTCTGCTTCCAACAGTCACTAGAATTTACCTTACTCTCTCAAATGCAACAAATTTCATAAAAATCGGTCCAGGGGTTATGTCAGAAAAAAGTTTTTGCGTTTTTATATGTATTTGAATAGGCCGCGTCGGAGTTGGGCCCGAGCTAAAGCTTCCTCTTAAGCCCCCGTGGGAATGCGGTCGCTGAGGACGAAGTCGAACCCGCGACCTCGTACAACAGCAGCGCAACTCCATAGCCACTGACCCACAGCGGTGGTTCATCCTAGTATCATTCCCGATGGCACTCGAGAAAACAATATGTAATATACTGACATATTGGGACAGCAGCCTACTGTGGATGTAAGCGGAGAATGTGTTCCGCCCTCCTTCCGTCCGTCTGTTTATTTGCACTATTTCTTGGCGTATTTAGCAATATATTGATAGAGGTGGTAGAGTTAAACTTTTTCTTGTAGTGAGGTAACTTAATGAGTGTAGAATTTCAAAGTGTTGAGCCAATAAACTTTACACAGGCTGCTTCTTTAAAAGTCAAAGAGTTGATTGAAGAAGAGGGTGATAATTCTCTTAGCCTTAGAGTATATATCAAAGGTGGAGGTTGTTCTGGATTTCAATATACTTTTGCTTTTGATAATGAAGTAAAAGATGATAATATGGTTATTACTAAGAACGGTGTTCGCCTTGTTGTTGATACGATGAGCTTTCAGTATCTAGTTGGTGCTGATGTTGATTATAAGGATGATGTTGAAGGCGCTTATTTTGTAATTAGAAATCCAAATGCCAAAACTACTTGTGGCTGTGGATAAAAAAAGGTTCGAGTCCCTACCATTCTCGCATTTGTGATACGTGAAACGGCCTTTCACTTGTCTCCGTTTTGATCTTTCTGACATTGTGGCTACCGTATGCATATTGTCCCCCTCACTGTATTGTATTTCTGCGTAACTATTTGCAATGTGTCATACGGACAACGTTGCTTCTGATATTCTCAAGTGCACTACACTACTCGGTTCTTCCCTTCTTATAACGAGTAAGTTTAGAGAATTTAGCGCGTATGTGTTTGATTCCTCGCATTTTGTAAAACCTGTTCTAACCATATTGATTGCTTTCTTTAACAGGCAGCGAATTGCTTCGTCAGGAGACTAATTCTTTTCCAGGTAAGACTTTAGATTTAACATTGCAGCGTCTGCAGTGTTGATTTGAACTGCATACTGGTATTGCTTCAGTGATAAAGCTCAACCACTTCAGATATCGGAAAAAAGAGGGATATTGTAACTTCACTGTGCAAAACGAGTTCTGAAAACCTGAAAAAGGCTCACGGCATATTGGCCCTACCAGTCACTTTGAATCGCTCAAATACGGTCAATGAGGCAGCGCAAGATGGTTTCGTGCATATATTATGATCATGGCTTGGTCCTAGCATTATTATCTGGCTTAATTCTTGCAGTGTTACACAGCTTGTTGTTGTTACCAGCAAAAATATGGCTCGTACGCGCTGTAGCCGATTGACTAAAAATAGCACGAATAATTCGAAATGATGATAGGAAATTATATCCCGAGCAAACTATGTGGAAAGGTGAAATAAGATGCTGCCAAGTAGCAGAAATATTAATCTTTATATAGTTTTTATGACTGTGAAATAAACGGCATGGTATAAGGACGGGGAGTACCAACGAGCTCAATGTCGCCGCAGTCATGTGTTATATGATCGCAGTGTCCATGGTACGACGCCACAAATGGTGTATTACAGCCACCACTTGAGCTGCACACTGCCAAACTTTTGTGCCTATGCAAACGTGAATTAGCGTACTTATAATATATCGATTTATATTATCGCTCAAATAATAAGTATCCCAATATCTCTATTTCTTATACAGAAAGAAACGCGATTACCGATGGATCAAGTAAGGAAAGTCGTCGCCGCCATTGTACGTATCACTACCCTATATTGTTGAAGTATATTTTCGATCATGTTACTTATTCTCACGCTATATATGGTGACTTTCCATATTATTATTTCAATGTCATTAGTAATTCCAGCCAGGAGATGGTAAAATTTGTGTTCTGACTAGAACGCGCGCCTGGTGTTTTCATTTTTCTAGAAAGAAAATACCATCAGCACATGCCAACGTTTGTGCTATGTCTACTAATCGCATCGGGTTCTCATATTTACTAAACATACAGTAAAACGAGCTATTAGAGTAATTAAAATTTGCGAACTCATGCCAGCCGTGTGAGTTGGTGCATGCACTTTGCAATGCCCATAAAAAAAGAAAGAAATCTAAAGCATTGACACAATAAGGAGAAAAAATAAGGAGGAGGAACCGTGCTAATACAAAAACGTGCTATTCCAGAATAAAAAAAAGAGAAACAGACGAATTACTTCAGAAAACAAACAAAAACCAGGAATGTGTAGTAAAGGTCAGACCCATCTGAGCACCTTTTAATGGCTCGCATGAAACATCCCAATGCTGTAATGCGAGACCACGCATCACGTGCATATTAGAGTCATATGGGGGGGGGGGGGGGGGGAGGGGCTCTAACCACTATCCGTATTGATGGCGTCCGAAACACTCTTCTGCGGGAATGCGAGTCCGTCTACTTGGCTCACTGGCTAGACTTGTCATAGAGAGTTGTGCGCTGACAGAACTTAAATGCTACTAGCTGGTTTTTGACGCACTGTTCTATGTGATAATCAACTCCGTTTCAATTTATAAGAATAGAAGATGCACAAATTTGTGAAGATATGCTGCTTAAGAACTTACGCACAAAAAAAAACCACACATTCAAGCGTATCTATACGTAGGGGAAATTGAGTGCACGTATCAGAAGGCCGCCGCGAGACGCCATGTAGACTCACGAAGAGGCACCGTTCTTTTTGCAAACTTAGGGGCGTTGCGAAGAACTGAAAGTAATTTGTAAGGGCATTTTGTAAGTGCGCTCATGAATCAACCCGTAGAAGCTACGAAGTGGGAGAGTTTCATTGGTAATCAAAGTGATATAACAAATCCCGAGAGTACAAAAAAAAATTGTTAAATTCTGGTGAGTTGCTCTGTCCCTACTTCATACAGTAAGGCACAAAACTAAGATGTCATGTGCCATTTGTTTTTCATCATAGAATGGACATACTGGGGTTGATCATGGGTGGATGTAACCGTTGCGCCAGTAATGTGAATTCAATGTTGCTGGACGAAGCAAGAAGCTATTCAAAGTACTGGCTTGTCGATTTGCGACAGTGTGGCGCTTTTGTTGTCTTATTTGAGACACGAGTTGTTCTTTTTATTCACGGCTTTAGATACACTGCTGGCATATGGGGGCATCACCCCTATATCACTGAAAATATCCTGTTAATCATATGCTTCAGGAGAGAAACTAGCGTCACATAGAGAGTGAAGGTTAGATTGTGCCAGTGTTACCGTTTTCAACATATTACTCTTACATGAGACCAAAGTTCATGAAATAATAGGTGGTCTTGTGGAGCTGAGGATACGCGAAAACGCATCACAGTGTCATAGTAGTATATGTATTGCAGCAAGTAAATTAATGGGTTTATTGAGAATTTGATTTCGAAATCAACTGTGAACACATAGAAGGCTTTAACCACGGTGCAAAGGACTCAGTTCGAATTAACTGGCCTTCAGAAGCATAAGCTCAAAGCAGTTTTCTTTCAAGAGTACACTAGGGATGAAGCGTCATAAAATCTGTGTCCAAGGGTCACCTCTCTTCTTTTCCTAATTACTGCAGCGCCGAAAGTGCGACATTTCTTATAAGAGTTCCTTCACTATAGGTAGTAACTTGTGAGGGAATGCAATATTACGCACCTTTATTGTCTCCTGGTGCAACACAATTTGAGAAAACGCGTATGCAAATCTTCACTTGGAAAACAAAACTGTTGCTATCGGGAATATTAGGTTTATCGATAGAGCGAAATTTAGTTTTGTGTGTATCCCGTTGTGGTGTCCTTGTCGCGAGATCTACAGAACGTTTCGAGTAGTCAACTTCATTTAGCCGAATTGTTACATTTCACGCTAAGCCAAAAGCAGTTAACTTTCATAGCCTTGTCAGATATATCCCGATTGTATCGACTCAAAAACAGTGTATACGGCTTTGAACAAAACAGGGTAAAACCGATACTGGCTGATGCAACATGGAAGCATCTCGACATGCCTGAATAAACTAATTTCCTCAATCAATGACGCTCTACAGCATGGCTTTCTTCATTTTGTGGCACTCACGTAGGAGTAATGGTGGCCTGAGACGCTCTGCCAAGAATATATATAATTAATACCTCTACAGAACTGGCCCCCAAAGCAGCGCATTTATTGCTCCTACCGTGAGGCCTTTGCACAAGATTATTTTTAACATTTCAGGATTGCCTGAAAGCACGCTTCCTGACGTGAGCTGCTTCAAACGTGACGGGCTGTGTTGCATTCAAGCTGCACCATTCACCAGCAATCAGTCAAGAAAGAGAGCTCTGTAAGCAGGATAGAGAGGCGGACTGAAGAAGTTCACAAAAAAAGAAAAAAAAGAATAAAGCACAGAGAAATACTCATTTAAATACCAAGGCAACGGTATAATGGGAAGGGCACTTCGACACGGCACAATTAGCGTCATTTTTTTTTTCTGGTGTTTTGAAGTGCTTCAATAAACAAATGTTTCGCTACTTTCGCAGGCACTTGTTTCCCTCGCTGAGATAACAAAAACACACCGCGTAAATACAGGTTTATGCGGTTAACAATTCAGTGCGAATGCGATGCCACAAGTTGCTTGCCTATAACGAAAATGGGGGCCACATATGGAAATACTCTGTGACATTAAAGCAATATAAGCATGCGTAAAATGCCTCAGACAGACTGGCCAGCGTTGGAATAGATGGGCCTATCTTTGTCAAAGGCATCCCACTAACCACCCGAATCTAGCACGCCAAGGATGACAAGGTGTCCTTTGACAAATATAGGTCCATTTATCGAAACACCAGCCATCCTGTCTGAGACAGTTTCTCCCTGTTTATACAACATTTAGTCCATGGGTGCACTTTGCTATACCGAAATTTTAAAGCCTGCATATTGAACTTCCGATGAAGTTTTTGGATACTTTTTTTCTGATGAAGGAAGGCCACGACTAAAATAAACAAGTGTTGCCCGCACTTTATATTCTGGAAGACCAGTCCTCAGACAAAGTGCACTGAAAAGAGCGAAATTAGCTGTGCCGATCTCTAAAAGGGCCCCTGACCAGGTGTGGCTGTTTTGAGCTGACAAGCGCAGCGCATACAATGCGCGCTAACGGCCGTGTCTGCTGAACATTACATCCCTAGGAGCTGCGGAAAAAGCTAAAAAAATTGAAGGACACTTTGTAAATTCCAAAGTGCGTTCCACGAAAGCCTGTGCTCGTTCGACGGACTATGCCGTGCCTTTTTTTATGTTAGTTATGTTAGCCCGCCACGTGCGCATTCGTTCATTCTTCTTTTGGCGTTTGGTATCGGGGAGATGCACATTCTTGGTGCGCTTCTCCGCACCGCTTGCCGTGGAATCGTCACCGGGCCGCTTGGGAGTCATCCGACTAACTCGACTGCTGCAACGAGACGTCTGAGAAAGGAGCCACAGAACACCTATACAAACTTAGAGAAGGGAAACTGTACCTTCCACAGTGCTACAGAAATAAGCGTAGCGGTGGCGTCGTGAACTAAAGTATGCATGCGACCACCGGTGGCGCTGTGCAACAGAAAACGGAAACGGGGTTTTGCACACGCTTTACCAGGTGTACTGTGGCTTTACTGGGTTTCTGGCTGCTGCGCCTCGATCGTGCTCCCGCCAGTTTGGTTGCTGTGTGGCACACATAGCGCCTACGTGTATATATAGGCGCTACGTTTGCCACACAGCAACCAAACTGGCGGGAGCGCGATCGACGCGCAGCAGAATACATGCAGTGCTGAGTCATATCGAGTTAAGGCACACTCTGAACTGACTTTTAAGGGCATCCCGAGCGGTTTTTTTATTACGCCGCCGTTACCCTGAGTTGTGCCGCCGCGCTCCAGCTGTTGCATTTCGTGTAGGGCTACTGACAGAATGCGCTTTCCAGGTGGCACGATGGCCTCGACTGGAATAAACGCACATGACACCAAAGATTGAGTAAGCCTGAAAATATTTTATTTGCATTTTACAAGTACAAACAGAAAGCACACGTCTACGCATCCACACAAACGCGGTTACAAGAAATGGCTCATTAATAAGGGTAGCACAAAGGCACAAGAAAGAAGACCTAAGCTACAAAACGTACGGTCGGCTGCTAAGTATAATAATTTCCCTGTCACCGCGTGTCACTTTTATACAGCATCTTTACAGCACTACCAGGCCGGGTAGTTTGGCCGAAAGAACGCAACAACTTACGGCCGTCAGCTGCCTCTTCCTTACGGGTGTCATAATTATCCTAATCTCCGCATCAACGTCGTGCAAGTCCGCATACAGGCATCTGTATCTGAACCATATGTGCCAGCTTAATACATGTGTAGTGAAATTATGATAACCACTGCGTCTTATCAAACGTATTGGTTTTGCAAATGCGCATTACAGCTGACGGAACGACATACTGTAAGTGAAGCACAAGAGAACAAGAACAAAAGGAGGGCACAAAACTTGAAGAAATGAAGAATTAGTAGGCGTACAGCAAACAAGCGATGACGGAGAACACACAATAACGTTGCATCGGGTGTTCTGTGACATCGGTTTGCGTACTTACGGTGTTATGGAGATCAACGGCATAAAAACGTACCTTCAAGCGTACTCCCTCAACCTCCGCCGCATTCATTATGATAATCAACGCCTAAACAAAATGAGGCACTATTTTTTGCCAAGATTAGACCTCTTTACAGCAAGTCTATGTAATGACTCGCAGACGAAACCAGCATGCTTTCGAAAATGTTTTACCGGTTTTACCGCCGCAGTATTCGAACGCCAACGGCCAGGAAACACATCGATACCAATAGGCTGTCGGCTGTCGGTGGTTAATCAAGTACAAAAACCTTGATGCTATGACTAAAAAGCAGCTTCAACAATCAAACTAAAAAAAATCAACTGCCTATTTGCCTGAGGTATCAAAACAACCTTAGACGCCTCGATTGTTTATGTCAATGGTTTGTGTAAAGTAAAAAATTCAGCATGTTCAGCGCCCCTAGCAGAGAAAGCACAAATTAAAGTATTCGACCAAATTACAGTAGCTCCACTTGCGCGCTTACGCTGAAACGCGCCTCGATTGATTTTTCGCCCTCTATGGCCATTTGTTGAACTTGAGAGTGTACGGGGCCTGAAGGAGCGCTGCGGCGCGCGCCACTATGCCATCACGTGGCTGCTGAAAGAGGGTAAGGGGGAGAGGCCACAGCTCCGGCAACTGTTTCTATGCGCCACTGTGCCATCACGTGATTGCTGAGAGAGTGTAAGGGCGAGAGGCCACAGCTGCGGCGGCGCAACTGTTGCTATGCGCCCCTGTGCCATCACGTGATTGCCGAGAGAGTGTGAGGGGGGACAGGCCACAGCTGGCACCGTTCCAGGGTACGGACAGACGGAAGGACGGACGCCCCGAGTATGAGCCACTGAAGGCTTTCGCGTTAAAATTTCAAGCCAAACGCCGTGTTCCCTTCCCTTCGCGTGCGCCGCGCTCCCAGCCGTAGAGTCGACGTATATCGTGCAACTGTGCTTACGTAGATGGCAGCTGTGCTGTGACTTCACCCATGTGGTGACACGTGACTTCGAGAATTATTCAAGGCAAGCTCAGTTATTTGTTTTAATCTGTTGCTTCAATAGACGAATTAAAGTTTGGAGAAGCAATAAAACGAAGAAACCAAATGCCTGTGTGTGTTTGCTTTTCTTCGTAACGTAGCAAGAACGATGTACTTTCATTTCATCTGCTTGTTCCCACGTCGTGATGACGTCGTGATGTCGCGCACGCAGAGAACGAAAGTGTCTCACTTTCTACCGTGTTCCAGCGTCGCGATCGCGCTCTTTCGTCCTCTCACGCCTGAGTAGTTGCTCGTGATTGTGGCACTGATCAGGTGTTCCCGTGCAGAGCGCGCAAAACCGTCGGGCGAGCGAAACGAGTGAAAGGCAACAGCTCGCGCTTGAGACAGTCACCGGATGCGCGCCACTCAGCAATAAAAAAAAAGCGAGAGCAAACAAGAGAAAAAATTATCCGACGATTACGATACTCCCTAATGCGAAATTTGAGCGCAGCTCTATACGTGTTTCCATTTCGCGATATTTTGAAGCAAAGAATTTGAGAGAGACATGTAGCAGAGTCGGTAATGGTCGAAAATCTGATCTGCGGATCAAGCGAGCCGGCGTTTATACATGACTCGTCAAAGGTTCCAGTGTGATCGCTGGTGCCGCATGGCTTCCAGAAAGTACTATACAATTCGCATAGCGCATACAATCAGATTAAGAAACGATCTCACACAATAACAACCAAAACACGCGCGAACGAGACCGACCCAACAGAACCAAACAGGCGCGGGCGAGAGCTTTGGCGCGAGCAGACGATAGTACGAAACGAGCGGATCGGCTGAGACCAGACACGAGTGCGCATCGAGCCGTAAGGAGGGTCCGCATGACACCAGCATCGCGTGCGCACGTCACTGAAGGGGCCGCTCTCATTGGTCTCCGCCATTCGCGGCTCGCGTCCTTCGTCTCCCACTCCAGCGAAGGGGGGCGGAGCTGGTTACGAGGCCGACAACGCCGACGACGACGCGAAACCCAGGAACGGACGCCAAAGAGCTGCGCTCTAAAAGAAGGCGGGCACTGTGACGAACGTGTCACGGGATACTCCGGCTCTGGTACGGGAGGACGCAGGGAAGGAATTTCGCTTGCCGGGGCTAGACGGGGCCAGTGGAGAGAGTGTCTATGCTGGCGGTGACGCTCGCCTCCTGAAATGACGGGTTAGCACCACCTCATATGTTGCTATCTCTGCTATTATTGAACTAATATGTAAATTTTTTTGCCGCTTAACAGCTCTAGAGTGCACATAACTTCCACTTACAACCGAAATTTGCTATATGCCCTGGTGAGGGGCCCTTTAAGCAATAAACCCTATTATAATTCCTAATTGCCTGAAGAAACTGCCCTGAGGCATGCAACACGCATTTTTTTCTTTTTGTGAACATTTTACTTCGGTGACGCCAACTACAGCGATAAGGGAAGAATAAAGTGACAGAAGCTAGAAAAAAATTACCGACGATTACGTTACTTCCTAATGCGAAATTTGAGCGCAGCAAATAAGCTGTTTCACCTTTTCGATGGATTGAGGCAAAGAAATCGAGCAACACATGTATGCGCTATCACAGAATTTTTTTTTTATTTTTCACACGTATTCCTTTAACAAAGACTCCACTAACAGTTCTTGACAGTCATGAAGGAAGCTTTGTGGTCGGAGAAATAGACTGATATATGTTCGACTTGGTACACCAATGCTTGATTCTCAAAGACGAGATCTATACAAGTGCCTCGCGAGGTTGTCACAGCCGTGGGACGCGTTACGAGCGAGAGGAACGGGATGTTCTCCCGCATAAGTGTTAGGAAATTGCTGTTTGTCTTTATGTCAACATTAAAGTCCCCCACTACTAACATCGGTGTGGATCGATGGACGGTTAACCCATTAAGGACCAGCGTGACCATATGGTCACGTTAGTCTGCACAGTGGATTTCAATTAATTAAGATTACCAAAATGGCACCAAAATCGCCTTTGACATGCCAATTGACAGACTAGAGTCGCCTTTATGGATACCAAGTGTCAGCAGCTGTCAGTCGTTTTGTGGGAGCCCCTCGCAGAGGCGGGAATAAGTGTTGCTATGCGAGTAGCGTCGCGATGCGTCGCTCCAAAGGTTAAGTGTTTTTTTTTCACTACTTGCTTATGCAATTGTAGGATATTGTTACCTCCATATTGCTCTTTGAATATATGACCTTCGATGAGCATTTGGGAAAGAATTATGTTTGATTTATCCATGAACGAGTACGTTATCTTGTGCGTTGCCATATGGTCACGCTGGGCCTTTAGGATACCGAACTTTTTATTTTTTTTAACTGCATTGTCATCTCTTGCATGGCTGCTGGCGCGTTCCCACAGTGGTTATTTGTTATTTTATTGTCTGAATAGGTAGATGTCGGAAGAAATATTGGAGATACTCGAAGAGGAGGATGACGATGTGTCAGTGATTTATATCGAGCTGTCAGATCTGGCAGCTGCATATACGCTAGCACCTATTCGGATGAACACTCGGCCGAAAAAGACTCAGACGGGCTCATTGACAATCTAAGTGGGCGGCAGCAATGAGCCGACGCTGAAGCTGTTTTCTCCGACGGACGCAGCATTGGTGGATGCGAGTCTGACCACAACGACCCCGGCGGGCAAAGTGACGGAACATCAGAGGTTTCTTCTGCTGTAGTTGATGCGGCCATTCCTGCTAAATTATCCACTGCTTCTAAGTGGACGAAGGGTGACCTCCAGAAAAGCCTTGGCATATTTCCCGACCCAAACTTTGGTGCTTACAGGGACTTTTCAGCTGTTGAGTTGTTCGAACTCTTTTTTGACGAAGCCGTCGTGGAGCTGTTAGTCGAACAAGAAACGTTATTTTGAATATGCCTGATCCAAAGGTTACCAAAGAAGAATTAAGATAAGTTTTCTTGGAGTACTTGTTTTTCCCGGCTATAACCGCTTGCCAGAGAAAAAGTGCTATCGGGACAGCGGCACGGATATGTGCAACAGGATGGCCTAGAATGCTATGCGAAGAAATCGCTTCATACAGATAATGTGATTCCTGCACGGAGCGAAATGCAAGCCTAACACTTAGTGACAATTTGGCAAAGTTGCGCCCATTGACGGCACTATTGAAAACAATATTTCTGGAGCACTTTCAAGTTCTGTGCGTCACCTGAATGGTCGTCATGACTGGAAACAGTTCATACGCGGAAAGCCTATCCGCTTCGGGCATAAAGTATGGCGGCTAAATGCCAAGAAAGGATACCTTGTAAACTCCAAAGGGCATCAAGGCAAGCAGGTGATCGCGGAACATCTCAAAAATATGAAATGAACTTCGGAAAAGCAGCGGCGCCACTTTTTCAAATGGGGGATGAACTCGCAGCAGAGACGCACAACCTTCCTTTCTTTTTCTATTTTGATAATTTATCCACAAGCATGCAGCTACTCAGGCATCTCAAGGCACAGGGCTATGAAGGCACGGCCACAGTGAAGCAGAACCGTTCTCACAAAGAATGCCCTATCGCTGGACCAGAACTCGTCAAGCGCCAACCTCGCGAGCACAAAGAGCCCGTGCTGAGCGACAATGGGATAATTGTTGTCCGCTGGATGGACAATTCTGTAGTAACGATCGTAAGCACCATTCAAGGCGTAGAGCCAATGTCATCTGCAGACAGGTACTCTCGTGTTCAAAAGAATCGAATCAAGGAGGCCCGTCCAAACACTGTTGCTCAGTACAAGATTTATGGTAGGTACGGACCAGATGGATGCAAATGTAGGTGCCTACAGGTTTGCAGTCCGTGGCCAAAAGTGGTGGTGGCCGATTTTCACTTGACTTTGTGATGTATCTATCAGCAACACTTGGACGCTAATTCGTAACACAGGGTTCAACGTCACGCACGTGGAATTCCACAGGCAAATTGCAGAAAGCTACCTGATGCGATGGGACAATAAGCCTACAGGGCCTGGTCAACGCAGAATCCCAAAGACTGGTCATGTCCTGACTGGTGCAGGGTATGACCAAGTGGCCCAATTTGTTGCACCAATACCTAATGGCAAGAGGTGGAGGTTTGCATAAGATAATTGCAACAACGCGGTGCACCCAAAGCGCACAAAGTATGACGTCGGCATGTGTATTCCATGATTTAAACCATATCGCACTAAATAAGTGCTCGACTATTCGCTATGTATGTTTTTTGTGGCGTTTCATGGCTTGAAATAAATGTTTTTCACTTCGCGTATTTTGCTGTAGCGTAAGGGCCCAGCGTGACCACATGGTCACGGGCTATATTTCAAAAAATAATTAGGCAAGAGTAATAATGTTTTGCATGTGAATTATTAGTATAAAGGTAAGTTAATATATTAGATTTATTTCAAGATAGCAAGAAAAAAAAGAAACCGGTCCCTAACGGGTTAATGCGAGTTGCAGGAAGTGCACGACGTCTTTCGTGAGTGCGGTAGGGGCGAAGTAGGCAGCTACTACCAGCAAGCCGTTGGGCAACTTTGCGGCGCACAGTTCGCCAACTTCATGTGACGTGCCAAACATTTCGACTGGTATTGCAGAGAGACCTGTGCGCAAGTAGATAGCGACTCCCGCCGCTCTGTTGTGGTCTCTGCGAGCACCACAGCAGTATAGGAAATCTATGATTTCGAGAGGCTCTTCGGGATCCATCCAGGTTTCAGCAAAGCAAAGTACAGAGGAATGGCGCAGAATGTGATCGTGGTGTACGTCCTTGGCATGTGCGGCAAGGGAGCGTACGTTAAGAGCGGAGATCCACAAGTAGTGCGGCTGTTCAGTCATGGCGAGGCACTTGGCGGTGATGGTGTCAAGTTTGTGGGACTGCAAGCGACGAAATTCATCGGCTAGCTTTCTGTCCGGATTGGCTTTTCCGTGGTAGAATGTGAAGTCGTTGTCAACATTGGTCAGGTAGAGTCCGTTGATGTCTGTAGCGCGACTCAGTGCCACGTATACCAACTTCTGTGGATGATTCTTGGCGTAGGAGTACACGACTTCATCTTATGTGCCACCCTGGGATTTATGAATGGTAATGGCGCTCGCCTGCACAACGGGAAGCTGGCATCTTCTTACCGATACCTTCGTCTTCTTATCGATAACGCAGGTGACGGTACGCCTTTAGCAGCAGCAGCAGCAGCAGCAGACGGAGGACTTCCATCGGTCGTCTCGCTCATGGCTCAGAAAGAACTGGCAGATAATTTCGCAGTGGCGAACGGCAGCGGCAGTTTCGGCTCGGGCGGTGCACATATACAGATCCGCCGCCACCGATCTGGCTCTCTGATTGCCACCGCACAGGGCGAACGGCAGCGGCAATTTCGGCTCGGGCGGTGCACATATACAGATCCTCCGCCACCGATCTGGCTCTCTGATTGCCACCGCACAGGGGTTGCATTGGAGGAGGAACGAAGAAAGGAATTAAGTTCGAGCCGGCGCTTTGACAACCGGAGACTCGCAGGAAGAGGGGGGAGGGGGGCGGCGTGTACACCCAGCGGCAAACGATGGGGGCAGAAGCGCGCGCAGCAAGCGGACAACACGATAAAGGGAGGAGGGAAGAGATAGCAGCGACTGACTGATGCCGCTGACGCCGATAGTGAGTCAACCCCAGCTGCGGAGTTGGTTTCAGGGACAACGCCGCCGATGCCGACACAAACAATATGATACCCTCGCTTCCGCAGCGCTAAGAACCAGGTCTAGCCGTGGGAAGGCGGTCACATATTCGTCGACGTGCCGGGGCCTACGTGAAATAACCGGCGCGTCGGCAACTGAAGAGCACCCTATCCGCCACACAAGAACAGGGGGGGGGGGGAGGGACCCTTTCCTCCTCTTTCTGCATGGCGGCGACGGTGTTCTATGCAGTCACGTTATCTTGACTCTCTAGCGGCGTCAGCGGCATCCAGCGGTATCAGTCGGTCGCTGCTAGCGCTGGGGGGATGAAAGGGGGGCGGAGCTGGTTACGATGCTGACGACAACGCCGACGACGACGCGAAACCCAGGAACGGACGCCAAAGAGCTGCGCTCTAAAACGAATTCCTGTTATAATGTGTACCGGGAACTAAAGTAATTCCTTGCCTGATGATAAAAGTTCGGCAGCACGTCACACACCTGTAACACTGAAGGCGAAAGCCTGCTTGACAGGTGGTAATACATAAAGTTATACGATCGGAGGCGTCGGTCTTCCTGCAAGACAAAACGAGCCGCAGTGTAAAGTGAACGTATGGCGCTGTAGGTCGACCTCCTCAGCGACACATGCAGGCACCTAAAGCTCTACCTATCGATTCTTTAATTCGTTCTCTCTTTCTTTTCGTCTTTCTTCCTCTCTTTCTTTCCTTCTTTTTTCTTTGTTCTTTGGTTGGTTCTTTATTTCTTTAGTTCATTCTTTCTTCGTTTCGTCAGTGTGAGCCTACGATGGCGGCTGTTTCCCGCGCGCAAGGGAGGAATGCTGGGAGGAAGCGCGCCGTCCACTGTTGCGCGCAAGGTACCGGGGGCAGGGGAGGTAGGTTGGGGGGAGGGGTGGCGTCTACTCCCGCTGCAGCTGCTTATGGCGCGGCCGCGCGGGCCCTATCTTGAAAGCGATCTTTGGTCACCCGCAAGGCGCCGGGAGGCGGTGAGGGATGCAGGGGGGGGGGGGGAGGGGGCGTTATACTTCGGCGGCTTCTGCGTATGGCGTGACCACGGGCCCCTACCTGGAAAGCGAACCAGTCTAGGTGCACGGAAGGCTCCATGTTTCGCGTGCGCTTTGTTCTCGACGCTCAGTTCGCGTTGAAGCGAGAGGCAGCACGACGGTCGATTCGCTCGCGGCAGCTCCCGCGCTTCCTCCCTCCCGCGTTTTCACTGCGAGTTTCCACGGTAGTCGAGTGAGATGTGCTCATGATTGCTTGTGCGCACGTGACGCTGTGCATGTTAATGTAGTTAGTAACAAAATGTTACCAAGCTTATACTGCCGAAAAATTTACTAGCGTTAGTTCTTATAGCTGTCTACTAATTTGCTATTGTAATCGATGCTTCGCCTTTCGGGTGAAACTGCGGCTTTTTATTATTTAGACAGACAAAACATTCCAAGCATGCCAACTTCTGAACCACTATTGCGAACATTGTTTTAGTACTATAGCAACTATATGGACATTCCAGGCGCATTTCTGCCGTCGCTGTTGGCAGGTTCTGTCTAAGTGAGAGCGTGTGAGGGCGAGGAACGCGGCACTGATGCGTGCCCTATTCTTTCGCGCGCGAGGCAGCGGTGTAAGGCGACGGAGCAGGGGCGTTCTTCACCGGCGGATGCTATGGTGCCTCGATGTCCTCCTCGCCCCCCGCTCCGTACAGAGTGGAGACAACCGCCGCGTCTGCTACGACGTTGGCCACGCGAATTGCGGACGCCGCAGTAGACGCCTTTGGCGGACGCCGTAGGGACGTGTTGCCGGCGCTCGCGTGTCTTGAAAGTGGTTTCCGACGTGGCTAAAGTGCGCGCCGGCGCGGGCCTCATCTTCAAAGCGATCTGCGATGTTTGCAGATTGCGCGTAGTGCCGGTAGTTTCGTATGTGTTGTGCTTTCGACATTTCGTACGCGTTCAAGCTACAGATGCAAGTAGGTGCATTGCCTCGCGGCTGCTACCATGATTCCTAGCTCCAGCGCTATGACAGACACTTTCCGCTGTCATCGAGCGATGTGTGTTCATGTTTACCTATGCGCGCGTGACACCGTGCTGCTTAATTTAGTTAACACACGTTGACGGGCCAGTTGGTTTGAATCCATGATAGAATGTGTAAGCATGATTGAACAAGGACGTAGAAAGAAGCAGACAGACAAAGACAGCGCTGTCTCCGTATGTACATTTCTTTCTATGTCCTCGTTGAGTCACAATTAATATTCTATCATTGTTAATTTAGCTAGTAGGTGGATGTTCACAAGTTTATACGTCCGAAAAAACTACTATCCTTACTTCATACTGCTACCTACTAATGTGCTATCGCATTCGGTGCTCCGCCTTTCCGGTAGAACTGCGAAGTTCTTGTGCACTTCCGGTTTTGTGGTCTCTCAAAGGAGTCATCTTCTGAAGCGATCCTAGAGGGGCTACTTACGGGGTGCAATCAAAATCACTCTAATTTACGCATTACCGCGGCTATCCATTGACGATGAATGGAGAAGCGAAGCGGCGAAAGGAGATTTAGACCGTCACAAGGTTTTAGTATATGTGGTAAATTCCGAAAATAGGTAATCTGTTCACCCTTGTTGCTCAAAAGGCTGTCGGCGATGCAGATGGACGAGAAGCACAATTGCAAATTTTGATGAAGCGTGAAAACCTTATATATTTGTTGTGTGTAGCACAGAGCTAACATATGTAATATGGCCCATATCGGCTGAGTTTGGTTCTGCTGAGTTTGGTTCCTGCGTTGCTAACGAGTGTACAGGCTGTCGTATTTATACAGGTTGTCCCAGCTTCCCTACACCAATAATTTAAAACACAGGGATCATTATACGACAATATGACGAAATACATGTTTTCGTGCTTGTTTGCTGAACGACCAGTATTCTTCTAAGCGCTGACAGCCGGGTATTAGTTCATTAAAATGAATTAGTGAACTTTTTAATTCTTCTTGGTGTCCAGATGCCAAATGAAGAGCTGAGAGGATCGTCAGACACGTAAAATATAGATGCTTGAAAGGAGGTAAAGGCTGTATGTTTATTTTTCTAGCGAAGAAAGAAAGCGAAATGTGAAAAACAGAATCCGATTGGCCACTCCCGTGTCAGGGTTCGCAAAACCACAAAAGAATCTCACTTGAGAAGCAAGCAGTTCATCTGAGGCTCATGGTCAGGGCCTCGAGCTCTCTCCATCTTGGTGCTCAAACACAGCCGGGAGAAATCGGTTGTATGTGAAAAGACAAATGATCTGCTGTTCTCGCCCCTGGGCCCAGATGCAGATGAACAGCTTGCTTTCCAATCAAAATTAATGGCGCTGCTGTACCTTGAACGAGGACGCTTAGGCACATAGCATATTTATACTTCGTGGTCCCTCTGCATTGGAAGGGAAAAATGAGGACGTGGTGCGTACCTTGCTGAAAACACGTCATTTTGACATATCTTATGATTATCTATGATCCCCTAATTGACATTTTGATTATTAGAAGACATGCAATGTTAGCTAATCATTTGTAGTTAACTATGTGGATGTCCGAGACTAGAAATTACTGGCGGTGCCTCAAGTGGACTCCGAGAAATGTGAATTTGTACTAGCTCGCGTAGCATGGGCCGTCTTTCAATACAGGTTCGTCCGTGGTAGCTGGGACACAAAATGGATCGTCAGCTTTCAGTATTTGACAGGTATTCTACAGAAGTATGAACTTTGGTCTTGTTATCCACTTTTTAACGAGGGCATCAGTACACGCATTGTTATAAAAAAAGGATCTCAAAGCAAGCAACGGTGACCGACTTGCGTTGGGGGTTAAACAAGAAAGAAACAAAGAAGACGGAAGGTGTTATCTCCGCCGAATCTGCCCATTCAGAATGGAGCTGATAACACGAGTCTAATGAACAGCATATAGATTAGTCTCACTATGGTCACAACCTTGCACTTATTTTCTGATTACGGCAGACAATGTAAAGAAAAGACAACGATGCTTCTGATAAGGTCTTACAGTTGCGGAGCGTGCGTCAATGGGCCAGCGCAATGATAGTGTGCCGATTGCATGCAGATAAGCCAATAGGGAATGATGGATACATGACCGTTAAGCAATCTGTGGGCGGCAATAGCAGTCTGCGTGTCACTGCAGCAAAGAATTCCGTTCGAAGCTGAAGGAATCTATCAAGTCCGAGGCCATCCGCTGCCAATAACATCAGGCTAGTGGAAAAGACATGGGTGAGAAACTTCGCACGCAATTTTAAACGTAGAACCGACAGCAGGCTTGCTTTCGCGGATTGACTCAGTTTCAAATGAGAAGAATGGGTAATATTTTGTCTTTTTGCGCAGGAAAATACTAATTCCGTGTGTTTTGTTTCTAATTTGTAGAGGGTTTTAAAAATACTGCGTGGAGCTAATGGCCGGTTTAGGTGGTTCACCCAAAGACGTGTGCACTATTTGGAGAAAAGAAATGCCATGTCCACTTGGCTGCTCAAAAATGGCTGTGCCTTAGCTAAGGTTAAGCCCAGGATGCGAAGCATACTAGCCTTTTAGTTGTTGAACCACTGTTTAGCCTGGTGAACTGCTGTTGCTTGGCTATATTTGGTTCGGCTAGACGAAGAAACAACTCATGCGTTACTCTGCTTCACCTTCAAGAGTGGAACGCGACAGCGTTTCCGTCGACCCGCCAAGGGGTGTAAGACAATGGGTTACGGCGCAGCGACTACGCGCCCCGCATTGGACGCCGTGAGCGTCGAGCAACGCAGTGTTCGGCGCGGCAACGAAATGTGCGCCTGAGCAAGCGACGCACGCCTGAGCCTTAGAAACAGCTCGTTTCTAAGGCAACACCGCATTCACTAGAGGCGCTTTTGTACCGCTTTGAAGCATCGTACTCGTGGCTCTGTGGTAGCGTCTCCGTCTCACACTCTAGAGACCCTGGTTCGATTCCCACCCAGCCCATCTTGCAAGAGTTGAGCCAAAGCCTCCTAGAAAATCAGTCTCCGTAGCACGCCGCAACCTCCGCTTCTCATTCCAACGAGCACCTCTTTCTCCAGGAGGCATCTCACCTCGTGAGTGTCTAGCAGAGGCAAGCGCAGCTGCTTATATACCGCCGCGACACCGCGAGCGACGGCGCGAGTTGGAGCCCCGTTTCTCCTCTGTCGTGACGTCACGGTGTCACTTGGTATTGAAGGCGACACCACCACGCCTGAGGAGCTGGGTTTAGCTCTCGTAACATGCAACAGCGAAGATAGTAATTGAACTTAGGGAACATGACTCTGAAGGCGCGTATTAGTGAATTCATGTCCGCTCAGCAAAAATCTTACAGCTACTACCAGATTCGAAGTAGCCGTCCCGAATATCTGCTATATCATTCATTAGGGGTACAGTTTCAATAATCGCGAACTGCTTGATGCACGCTTTGTGTACTGTTAGACAAAACACCAACGTATTTCGTCTCGCACATGGAAGCGGCACATCTTCAAAGTGGTGCTTGCGTTACGAACCCTCTTACATATTTCAATACTGCTCGATTTCAGTTTCACACTTGAAACACGTGCCGTTAAGTGAATAATCAGAATCTTAATGAGCGAATCTTCTTCATTAGCCATTTGGGTATTCTGATTTACCATGAAGGTAAGTTTCACCTGCTCAGTAAGTGCACCAGAAAAGGATATACAGCGCTAAGTGTCATCGGCGATTCATTTTAAGTACGTTCGAGAAATAAAGGAAAAGCTGGCGGAGCACCAGCCTTTCATTTAAGACACAGAAGCAAACTTTTTTGAATTGGCAATACAAAACCACCTCAATGGTGTTGCCACAGTCCTATCTGCTTTCTGATGCTGTGATTGGTACGATCTGAGCTTTCATATGAGCTATATTCACCACTAAAGTAGCCGAATCTTGACATTTCGAATGTGCTGTAACAATTCACGCAGTGTTTGCTACAGTACTTCTTTTTAAGGTCACTAAATACATGTGTTCTTGACAACTGTATAGCAATTTCTGACCCATTGGTCCTTGATAATGTAGCAAGTTTTATTTCACAAACTTCAATGTGAGAGCAGTGTACATGCGCTTTATGGTTCAGGAGTCAGAAGTCTGAAGCTGTTTCAAAGTGATTGCATTGAAGCATGAAAGATGGTGGAGCAACCTTTTATATGTAGCTATGTATAGATGGCATTGTCTAGACCCTTTCCTAGGGCTAGCTACAGCACAAAATACTTCTCCAGGTATAAAAAGTAACTCGCCATCCCGACTCTGCGAAAGTAGATTTCCAAGGAAGCTGTTGTAAACCACCCCTACAACTGCTGATGGGGGTATGCAGTGCCTTGTGGCTTTAATACTATGGCAGTAATACTATTTTACAGTAATGGAAGTAATGATAATGTTGACAGCACATCATTGCCCATAGCGGTGCTGAAAGAACAATGAAACCAGTTGCTACGCTGGTTAACTTATACTAGAAAAGCTAGTGACGTCACTTACCCATATCCTAAGCTTCTGTTGCCATGACAGCTTGCGCTAGAGTAATTGTTACCGGGAAGCGTATGCGGGAGCGCTACATGCTTTGGATTGTTATAAGGAGCGCCTTATGATCATTTTATGGTTCGGATGCTTGTGTTCAGCATGTTCTTCATTGAAATGAATGCTGTTTCTTATGTTGTATGGATGATTCTAAGGGATGTATGCACTGTTAGCTTCATTTTGTTGAGTGCTTGTAGCTTCTGGCTTATTGCTTGCTGACGGGGGCATGAGTCATTGATGAGTCACTGCTCGTAGCCTCAGCCTCAAGGGGGTATTAGCCATTGCTCTACCCTGCACTCCCCCTGGGATCCGCCCACCATTGTTTTGCAGCGAAGCTGTATATGGCCAAGGTTCTGTGCATTTGAGCCGTCCGTGAACAAAAGCTATCTTCATCAATGGCGCATACCTCCATAAGCAAGCAAAACCTGCAATGGTTCATTGCCCAATAGTGCAGAAGCTACAAGCACTCAGAAAAGGGAAGCGAATAAGGCTTAAATGCTTTCTAATCACGTATACAACATACAGAAAAACATGTCGAAAACTATCACCATCAATAGCTCATACCTCCCATAAGCAAGCAAAAAATGCAATGACTCATAGTCCCGTAAGCTTCGTGGCTACTCACTTTGCGTGAATTAGCTAATATGACACTCCCCCTGTTGTCGTGGTCGGTGATATCAATGTGGATGGGCCGGTAACTAAAAGGGAGTGGTTTATGCGTTCCGTATTGCATACATAACCCTTGCGATGCCGCACCTATCCGGCCCAACTGACCACCCAGCGGTGTACGTTCATCGATTTGACATTATCAAAGAATGTGATTGCGGTTGAGAGTGAAATAATGATCACCGGTCAAGACAATGAGTGTGCATACCTTTCGACACGATGACCACCGATCAAGACAATAAATGAGTTCATACCTTTGTTCAAAATTATGTCTCACCTTCGTGTGGTGTGCTAAACACCTTCTCTGGTCAACCACCTTCACTGAATGGAATGGCTCATGATTTTTTCTATCGACGTTACGCCTTGCAGAAGTCCCGGGATCCTAGTCATAGAAAGCTCCACCGTAAAAAAAAAGACGAAAATCTATTCATGCACATCTCATGCATACAGCATACACCACAAGAGGCATCTGTAAGGGAACTTATGAGAGCTCGAAAACATTGCTAAATTGAGCGTTTATCTTGTGCTGTAGATTTCATAGACATCGCTCAAATCTGAACAAAAGCAGACGTTTGTCCTTTTAGGCAAGACATATTGATAAATGTTGAGCCTTGGTCGAGTATACGGTGAAAGTGAGTGCACTAGCCCACATACGCTAGCTTCAAAAAATTTTATTTCAGAGTGGACATAAACATCATTATCATTATCAGCATCATCAACTTTTCTGTCTACTGCAGGATGAAGGGATATCTAACCGATCTCCAATGATTGCTGTCTTAAGCCCAGCATTTGGCATACAAAATTGTTTGATCGTTTTTGACAGTATTGGCGATGGTGAGGTACGAAGTATGCATGCCGATTGGGCGAGGAAGCAAGTTTGTCAAGTGTAAACTAGAAACAGTTTTTGTGAATGTTACAAAACGAGCATAGTTAATAATGCGAATACGATATTGCCTCTATTAAAACCGTTTCGGCAGGAACCATACTAAATACAGTCAGAATCAATACTAGCTTTTGTATGTGACCCTGCTGCCTATCTGCATGCCATTCCATGATTAACGACAAACCTTATATACAAGGCTCTTTTGGAGAAGAATCAGCAACAACATTCAAGAAACCTCAATGCAGTAGGCTTTCCCTGAGCGGAACTAGATAACATACAATATGGTGAAATTAAAATATCTCACTATTACACACGTGATGTCTCGTATTTCTCACGCCGTGCACCCTGATGAGGTGCGGGCCGCAGCTAATTTTGGTGGCCTCACGCATCGCATGGCTGCTCTCACCTGCACTGACCCACCTGCACTTTCTTTTCCGCTTTTGTACTCTCCTCCACTCTGCTCTCCTCCCCCTCTCCCGCTTATAACTGCAGAATGTCGTCCGTCAAATGAGAGTTCGCTCGAAGCTATTTCTGGTAGAAATACCCTAAGTGAGCGAAGTAGACTACGAAAGCTATAGCTTTAGAAGGCATTTCAATTTAGCGTCTTTGTGTTCGCATGCTTCGTGTCTACGTGGTCGACTGCGCTTGAAAGTTGTGCGCAGAAACCATTGTAGAAACTTCGAGCAGGTTCCTTGCCCGCTGTCGCGTCGCCTGGTCGTTCAATCATCGCATATTTGGTGGTCAATTAAGGGAGCTCAGCATTTCTATAGCCTCAACAACGTGCACACTGTAGCATGTAAGCAAAGTCTATTCGCTTATTATAAAATTTAACCTAGATGGATTTTTCTCCTCTGCCTCTGGTGACTGTTGCGAATTGCCTGCTCGGCCAGTAAACGTGCAAGAAGACTCCGGGAAAGCGAAGGACTTGACGAGATAGGATGAGCGCTTAGCGGCTGGTGCCGTAGTTTTCTAGCGTCTATTATGCCTCAGTTCAATTTGCTCGTTTCAAGAACCGCATGCTGCCACGACTACCTAAGGTGGTCGTGGAAGCATAAAATCTTCGCTATGCCAAGTGTTCAGAATTGATAAAAGAAAGACAGGATGTAATGCGACTTGGATGATGCACTCTCGTCTTACATTTTTTTTTATTTTTCAAGAAATTATAACGTGCCTACACCTTTCTTTCATAGTCTCCAAAGATTTTTCGGTTGTATTTGCTCTATATCTTTAGAACTTTGCTCACTCGACGTTTAGTCATGTGCTATGTGCACCTCATTCAGCGGCCGTGACTCCTTATTTTAACAATCGCAGCTGCTGTGATCATTAGCCATGACCCTTTCATTGCAATCATCCGCTGTCGCGGCAGCTAACATTAATTTACCTATAGCAGCTCTGAAAGGGACACTATCGATTTGTTTGACGAGAAAAGCAGTCAGAGCTTCGCTAAAAACTAAATAATGCGTTAACTTAGCAATCTGTACAAATCGTCCGTGTCTATTACTGCTAGCTTGGCTTGAAGTTCGTGCAGTCCAATTATTTCCACGCAAACTCACTGAACTACTTTGCTACGTCACTTCGAGAAGCAACAGTGAAATGCCACCCATCGAAGTCGACAATTATGAGGGAACGCTGTCCACCACACTGCGGCCATTACCCTTTGCATTCCCCCCACAGACAGACACACACGAAAGATCTCATTATTGCAATATCAATTTTACTGAGGCTGGAGGTGGTGTTTTCTACGCCGGCGTGTTATTATCGATGCGTGGCGATGCAGAAACGACGAAGCCGAGCAGACGCGTCATCGCCTTCTGCTCAGTCGCCTCTGCAGCGAAGCCAGGGCAGCGTTCCACCTTCCGCAGCTGGCATGAACGTCGTGCGCAAAAACACGTGTGCTTCTGCTTGCACGTGGTGGTCCGATCTGAACAGACCTCAAGCTAGAAACGCGGGCGGTTATTAACGCGACAGCGTTAAGAAGCTCGTGTCGCAGAAAAGGCGGTGTCGTCGGCGTCGGTGTCGTCGGCATCGGCGGCGTTGGCCGTGAACGATAAATCCCAGCAGGCACTTCATGAATAAAAAAAACTTGCAAGATGGGCTGGGTGGGAATCGAATCAGAGTCTCCGGAGTGTGAGACGAAGACGCTCCCACTCAGCCACGAGTTCGATGCTTCAAAGCGGTACAAAGCGCCTCTAGTGTTTTTCTTTTCTCTTCAGTCTCAGTTCGTGCACCAATGAGGTGTGACGCCTACAACGCGACTGGCGGCGCTTCTCGCTATGTCAGTATACCTGCGGGAGCCATGTACAGTAACTCTATGTCAGTGTTCTGAGACGTCCGGTAGCCGTCAGGGCGCTCATTACGCTGCGAAGCAGAAGTTATGTTGCGTACTGCGCTGGGCCAATATGCCCTCTCTAAATATTGTTAGAACACCGTCTGAGGAGGTCCGTGCAGGGTAACGCTATCTATATCTTGTTATCGCGCTTTGTGCCAACTGCGCAATTATGTTCCAGACCATCCCGACTTCTGGTAAAGTGAATAGGAGTCATCAGTTGCTGTATTGCTAAATATGCACCTATCGAGGCGACACCAGCACGAGGCCAGAAATGTGGTCTCAGTCCGCACAACCTTGAATGAATGAATGAATTTGCTGTTTTATGGCGCAAGGGTGAATTATGACCAAAGAGCGCCAGGTCAGTGATGATGGGTTTGCGGTGGGTAGATGAATTCCTTAAGTAATAGTGACATAGCTGTAAAGGGGCCTAAAAGCGATCTCTGTAAAGTGCAATAAAAGCTATGTGTAATAAAGTTATGGCAGCGACTAATGAGTACTAATAAAAATACAAAAGAGACATTGTGATAGAATTATCATAATTTAAAATACTTGAAAGCAAACGTGTGCAAGACGCACTACTGCCTAAGAGAGCCCTTAAAGAAGTGACGATAGATGCCTTGTAGCGGTGTGGTGCCCAATGGAGCCGCTCGAGGGTGTTAGGCGTGCCTTGTCTGTCATTTCACGATTGTGTTCTGCCTTGGCGAATATGCTTTTCTTACTCGCCGGTGACGTTGAATCGAACCCGGGACCCGACTTTGATACTGTGGAAAAAAATGGCTGTGGCTTAGCTAAGGTTAAGCCCAGGATGCGAAGCATACTAGGCTTTATTTTAACGCGACAGCGTTAAGGAGCTCGTGTCGCAGAAAAGCCGGTGTCGTCGGCGTCGGCTCAAGCGTGCGGCGCTTGCTCAGGCGCACATTTCGTTGTCGCGCCGAACGCTGCGTTGCTCGACGCTCACCCGCGTCCGATGCGGGGCGCGTAGTCGCTGCGCCGTAGCAAAGCCACCTAGAAACAGTCTCTGTAGCGCGCCGCAACCTTCGCTTCTCATTCCAACGAGCAGTCTGTCTCCAGGAGGCATCTCACCTCGTGAGTGTCTAGCAGAGGCAAGCGCAGCTGCTTATATACCGCCGCGACGCCGCGAGCGACGGCGCGAGTTGGAGCCCCGTTTCTCTTCTGTCGTGACGTCACGGTGTCACGTGGTATTGAAGGTGACACCGCCGCGCCTGAGGAGCTGGGTTCAGCTCTAGTAATATGCTTCGCATAAAACGCTTGCATCTGTGTTGGAAACCGTTCAAAAACTGGACAGTGGGCAGGAGGCAATAGTAAGGGAAACACGAGGCTCAAAGGGCCAACAGGATGCCACTGATAGACAAATTAAGCATATTAAAGAAGAACAAAAGTCAACCGCTGGGGAGGTCAAAATCCTCAAAGACGAACAAACAGCAGTATATGCTAAAGTTGCTGTCATGGCCAGCAAACTTGCAACCCTTGAAAGCACTCTTTATTCACTCAGTAGGGCCGAGATAAGCAAGGTTGACAGTCCACTGCGCAACATCAGCAAGCAACTGCAAACCATCGTCACAAGGTCCGACGACACAGAAAAAAAATGGCTGTGGCTCAGCTAAGGTTAAGCCCAGCATGCGAAGCATATACTAGCCTTTATTTTAGTTGTTGAACCACTGTTTAGCCTGGTGAACTGCAGTTGCTTGGCTATATTTGGTTCGGCTAGACGAAGAAACAACTCATGCGTTACTCTGCTTCGCCCGTCGACCCACCAAGGGGTGTAAGACAATGGGCTACGGCGCAGCGACTACGCGCCCCGCATTGGACGCGGTGAGCGTCGAGCAACGCAGCGTTCGGCACGGCAACGGAATGTGCGCCTGAGCAAGCGACGCACGCCTGAGCCTTAGAAACAGCTCGTTTCTAAGGCAACACCGCATTCACTAGAGGCGCTTTTGTACCGCTTTGAAGCATCGTACTCGTGGCTCAGTGGTAGCGTCTCCGTCTCGCACTCCGGAGACCCTGGTTCGATTCCCACCCAGCCCATCCTACAAAAGTTGAGCCAAAGCCACCTAGAAAATCAGTCTCTGTAGCGCGCCGCAACCTTGGCTTTGAGCTCTCGTAATATGCTTCGCATAATAGAAAGCGTAGGTGCAACCTTCGATTTTTAGGACTTGATGACGGGTATAAGGAAGACTGGGCAGCTTCAGAATCGAAAATAATTATGTTTTGTTCGGATGAACTTGGGATAAATATGGCCTATTGTTGAGTAGCCCTTACGGAATCCTGCCTGGTCCTTTGGTTGACAAAAGTCTAAGGTGTTCCTAATTCTATTTGCGATTACCTTAGTAAATACTTTGTAGCAACGGACAGTAAGCTGATCGGTCTATAATTTTTCAAGTCTTTGGCGTCCCCTTTCTTATGGATTAGGATTATGTTAGCATTCTTCCAAGATCCGGTACGCTTGAGGTCATGAGGCATCGCGTATACAGGGTGGCCAGTTTTTCTAGAGCAATCTGCCCACCATGCTTTAACAAATCTGCTGTTACCTGATCCTCCCCAGTTGCCTCCCCCCTTTGCATAGCTCCCAAGGCTTTCTTTACTTCTTCCGGTGTTACTTGTGGGATTTCAAATTCCTCTAGACTATTCTATATATAGTATAATTCTATTGAGATCTATTGAAGCGCAAGTAAATTAGATACAAGTGCTGCCATCGAGACACGGCTCTGCTTTGTGGCGAGCTTACAGTCCCACAGAGAACCACACCGGTTTAAGGGCAATGGAAGATGCTCCGATGGGCGTATTTTATTTTTTTGTGTAATTTGATAAGAAAGCCTGCTTAGTTGCAATGACGGCTACTGCAACTACTTATGGGTTGTGGCAGCGCAGTTGTCCATGTAGTACGGGTCCATGATGTATCTATCAGTGACACTGTGTACAGCGATGACTCGGCCCATAGTTGGCGCCAGCGTCGTGTCGGTGGCCTGTTAAAAACTAAAACCGGAAAATAATGCGGTAAAAGACAAAATGATAAAAACGCGTTTTTTAGCGTTTTACTTCTTAGAGGGCCATTAAAGGGGAAAATGTTGAGACATAATAATAAATTGCCCTCCGTGATAACCAAAAAAGTACTTTCTATGATGAGATGAGGCCTAATAAGCAAGAAAACAGTGGAGAAAGCAATGTGAATGACAGGCTTGGCTTGAAGATTCCGCATTGTCCGATCAGTCGTGATGCCATTAATGCTTACCGCTCCTGCAAGGGGCCAGGTTAGAATTAGATTGCTCATATGGGACTACAACATGTGCTAAACGAGCCAAAAAGTGAGCCTCGCTTGTTTCGATTTTTTTTCTATATTTAAAATCCCATGAAGTTGAAACTTTTGGTGCCAAACTTGCGTGCCGGCAATGAAGCATCGCAAATAAAGTATTCAATCATGGCTTTGTTATTTTGAAATGACTTACTGCTTCGCTTTACTCTCCCTCCAACAACACGTAGAAACTAGCCGGACGTCAAGATCTCGTGCAGGTAAGTGTCGTGCCCGCCTTGATGACGCGCGGTCGCAATCAGCAGCTTCTGGTAAGCCTCGTAGACCACACTGAAGTGTGTAAAAATGTGACGCTCAGGTCAGCAGCTCCGTGCACACGAGTGGCCCATACATTTAATACGACGTACGCCCGATTGCGTTGTGGATCGTTGCATCACATGCTGAATGTAAAAAAAAAAAGAATGATGGTCAATGGCTTCGCGCTGACATCATGAACAGGCAAGTTTTCATAAATGAGAGCACACAGAGTTATGGAACATCTGGGTTGTGTGAACGGCCTGTTGCAGTTTGAATAGGATGTAAACCTCCAATATTCTTTTTACGTAGTTCTTTAGCACTCCCTTTTAACTAAACCTCATGTTAATCATTAAGCTACCCTCGCACAGAGGAATGGTAGCTATAGTATGAACGTTGCCGATGAAAATAGCAGTGGCTAGGGTGAAATATAATGCTGCTTGTCACTACGATAACTATAAGCTGACGCTTCTCTTCTGCGCCAACTTATAAAATCAAGTCGTCATCGTTTTTAAAGCAAATCTTATTTTTCTTTTGGGTTTGTACTCTTAACGCATATATGAGCAAGCGCAGAGTGTAGTTTTTTTTTTCTCTTTGCCTCCATATAGCCCAAATATGTGGAACAACATCTATTTGCGATGCGTGTTTCATAACTGTACAGAACTTGTAATGTTAATAAAACACAACGGCTCTTCTTTTTTTTGCCCTAAAATTCTTGCTGCAAGAAAAAGAAATAAACTAATCGATTGTGCTGAACTGCAACCTTGCTTGGTAATGCTGGGCTCTGCTCCTCTTCGTTGCAGGTTCGTCTCGTGCTTCATGCAAGTGCGTCCTGCTCTTTTGTCTCGCGGCTTTGGCTGCGGCCCAATTGAACCCGTGCCCTGCGGCAGAGTCCCTAAGTCCGTGCAGCTGCGACTTAACCGGAATAAACTGCATGAAGGCCAAGAGCGTGGCAGAACTCTCGAAGGCGTTCAGCGGTAATGAGAAGACTACGCACAAAGCACTGTGGCTGCAGAAGGCGCCCGTCATCAAGATCGACAACGGAACGTTCGGGGAATACGTCTTCGGCAAAGTGTTCGTCGAAATCTGCAACCTGACCTCCTTCGAGCTGTCGGCGCTGGCAAAATCGGTCAAGTACCTGTCCGAGTTGAGCCTATATGGGAACCAGCTCACTAGCATCGATTACAAAGGGTCAGTGTGACAGCTCATCTGTCGCCTCGATCGCAAATATTTTGTTCACAGGGAATACGTTTTAATGCACATGACTGCGCCAAAGCTGTCCTTCCATCCTCGCTCAGCCTATTATATCACGGGCCTTCGGCATCATACCATTGCACTTGTCTTGGATAATTTCAATGCATGTCGTTCGTGACTGTATATGTATAGTTTCTCTTGAACGACTAGCCCGATTTTTTGGGGGAAGCGTGGTATTCTTGAAAACGGCACGTATCAAGAAAGCTTGTCAGGAAGTCACTCCCTACGCGTAAGCGCACGGTCATGTGGTAGACGTCTGTATTAGCCAACACACCTTATATGCGATGTACGCGCACAGTAAGCGCCAAATGTTATTATAGCAGGTGACACGCTGCCGTGAACACTCAATACGCATCGAACAGCTTCAATAGTCCCCCAAGTGTTACTGTCTGTTTTCTCAGCGTATGTGGCTATCACGTCGTCGTTGGGAGGCTGTTAGAAATAATGGACGACTGCACGTGGTGCGACAGATGAAATGCGATCGTGGTCATCTCATCCGAAACCAATATGAAAGGCTATTAGCAACACACGTTGCTGGCATTCCAATCATGTAGAACTGATGTAGTGGAAATGACAATGAAAAGAAGTTTTTTCCAGTGCCGTCATTGAGGTTGAAGTAATGCACATCCAGAAGTAAAAAAAAAAAAACACGGAACCACACAGGCTAACCACTGTGCTACGTTGGTAAGCACTAACCTAACGTGCTTCTTTTATCGCAAGCGTGATGTACTGACGCTAAGTAGACGCACCCTAAAACGTGCCACGACCTCGTGTTTTCTCGTATGCGGCCAGGTAGCACAGCTGGTATAGGTACTCTACATTGGTTACACATTAACCACAGAATATATAGTAATTCTAGCCCCGGCAGATACAAGAACATTCTCATAAGCGTGCTGAAGATACACCAAGGTCAAAAAGGATGCCCTTGACAGTGATGCTGTCCACAAAATGAAGGTTCCCCAAGTGACCCAAGGACTCCTCTTAAACGCAGTGTGACTTCCTCGTTTTTATTTTTCTGACAACTATTACGAAAATAACTTCATTTAAAAGACAGATATAATTGAAAGGCACTTTCAACACGGGACTAGAGTGAATTATCACCTGCACCGTCAATCACGTATACGTAATTTATAACAGTCATGGGAAAGCCGTTAATTCGTGAACCCGAGCAGACCTGTTGAGCAAGAGAAAGTTGCATCGGGAAATTTCGAAGACGGTCCACAATTTTGTCGCTAACACTCTTCCTCTAAATATAATAGTCCGGAAGTTGATTAAATAATAATAACTAATTAGCCAATCAGTCAAGATAGAAAAATAGTATGGCTAGCTGCAAGCGAAGGACAAAAACATTACGTTGGTTGTGTCCAACTACGTGAAACTTGCGAATTTTTAATCCTTTAACTGGCAAGATAAGAAAGACATCCTCACAGGACGTGTTTTTATTGCTTTATTTCTTGTGAATGTTGTTCAAATACATACCAAATGAAACATGAAAGCGTTTCTCTGCAAACTAGGTAAGATACAGCAGGTCGGATATATTGTTGACCAGCTGGTCAGAGGCAAATGTATGGTCCAAAAGTTGTGTTTGGTAGTTGCTTTGGCAACGTAAATGTGTGTTCTTGAGATGAAGCTCAATGGAGAAAAAAAATAACTTTCTTAAATAAAGGGAACAACATTCTCATTAGCAATAACATGACCACCACGTCCGCTAAGACACCCAAAACATCTGCTGCTGCTCACGCTCGGTATTTTTGTGACTACAAATGTTGAACAGGTACGTAAGTTAAGGTAAATTGAACGGCACTGAATAATATTTGGTTTTGTATAGTGTCTGCAAATATTTTTGTAGGGTCAACAATATTGTTGAGCTGCCAGTTAAAGGGTTATTCATTGCCACAAATTGCGTGGGAAGCACAGAAGAGGCGCCGGACACATGGCATACGTCAGTTGTTTCTGGAATTAACATTTTGTTGCGAATGCACCGCATGTATTTCCTACCTTTTCTTTCAGCGTCCCCGGGTTTATCGCGCTATTTTTATCCCCTCAGCGTCAAACCTTACCAGCACGTTCATCTCTCAGTCACTCTGAAATATCCGTCTCGTCCTAACGACGCAGGATTGCCAACTTCGAGGAACTGCGCGTGCTGAACCTGGCCAATAACAACCTGGGCAATGTGCCAGCATTCGCGTTCAAAAGCCCTTCACTGCAGACGCTGGTAATGAACGAGAATCCCATCACCAGCATCGGAGCGTTCGCCTTCAGAAACCTGCCCAAGTTGAAGGATCTACAGCTGCGAGCCATTCGCGTGAAGAGGTTGGCCCCTTACTCGTTCGCTATCCCCAGGCATCATCCGAACCTGCAGGTAAGCACATGGACAGGCTGAACAGGACGCGTGTGGAAGTGTCTTGATCGTAGAAACGACTGAAAGAAAAGCCATTTTGGCACCGCCATTAGCAAAGGCTTGCTCTGTTCAGCATTTGCCTGTATTCCCATGAAGCTGGGTGCTGGTACCGGTGCTAACTTCGAGCTATAGCTTCACCTTATGTAAAGCTCACTTTTTTAATAGGTGAAACGAGGCTGTAACGCATTATAGATAAGCAGTGATTTAAGCTTTTCGAGGTACCGAAAGTGAATGCAGGATTATATCTTGTACGAAATGTGCGATGTTTGAAACCGTATTTCAAGCAATACGGCATCATGATTTAGTCATAGCCTCGTGTGTTTTCATGTGGCTGCCAGAATAAGCAAATGCTACACACCGAAGTCTAGCAAATCTATCGCGCCAAAACAACAAAAAACATGATTCTGTGCATTTTTCATATTTGTGAAGAGATAATTTCTAAGAATCATAGACGTGAAATTTTCGACGTTCTCATATCTCTTTCAGGCCTTACGCGTGGAATACACAACATATAAACAGGTGAACGCTAAGGAATAAATTCGAAATCCCTAATCTTTTCTGCAGCTGTACGATCCCACGATTCTGAATATAGGAGAAATGGGCTGGGATTAAATTTCAATGGGCGGAATTATTGGCTTATCAAAGCATTACTAGGGAAGTTAGCTAGAGGAAAGCCGCTTGTACGTAGGAGGACTAAGCTTACACAAATCCATGAACCGCTCATCATTTTTCCAGTAAAACTGTGCCGCGTTAGAAGAAAGGATGAGGCGCAGAACCGATGAAGACGCAGGCACTCTGTCTCTGACCGCATTGACTTGCGCATTCTTACTTGATGCTGATATTCACCGATTGGCCTGATAATGAATGACATAATGGACGCTTCACACTGTTCATTATTTCGAAGCTGACTCATCCGCCAGGTCGCATAGGCGCACGCCAGCGATAGCCTGGGTACTTCAGACGCGGCGTTTCACAATTTCCAGGTAACATTGTGAAAAGAACGCAAGGAGTCTGGTTACATAAATCGCGCTTTGCGGGTTTTCCACAGCAGTTGCATTTGATCTGGGGCTCTTTCTACGGGATAACGTCTTGATATATTGCAACTCGTGGGCGCAAGCTTGCATCATCTCAGGAGTATTATGGCACTTGGTGCTTTCACTATGTGACGTGCCATGTTTCTCCAGCGAGAGCAAGTTTTGCGCTTCGGCTGCTGGTCGCCGAATCTCGCCACAGCTGGAGCTGTAGCAAAATAGGTTCACAAGTGCCGGACATCCCTGAAAGAATTGCGCCGTTCTTTGCGGCATAAAACTACACGTGACACTAACATTTACATGGAATCTCGTAACACATACATATACCTTTCTTCCGTGTGTGACACACTATTTTATTGTTGCAGCAATTATAGCTCTACTCGCGGGCCTTCCTTGCCGTCGTTATGCCCTTGTATGGACGGTGGATGCATGGCTCGCGCGTAGAGAGTTAGCTCGCTTCGAGGAACGCGCAATGCATTTCGGGCTGCAAGAACGACGCGGCGAAGTGCGCATGAATGTCAGTTTTAGCCGAGAGTTGCTTACGCTCCGCTCTGCTCACATTTTACGCACACCCGGCTTAACTACGTCGATTTAGCTCGTTTACCAAACGCGTCTCCCAGACACAACAGCCTCGCTGTAAAGCCACAACGACACTAAGTAAACACACCCTCGCGCTTACATCAATCAGTTTTATGCAAAGCATATTACTAGAGCTCAACCCAGCTCCTCAGGCGCGGCGGTGTCGCCTTCAATACCATGTGACACCGTGACGTCACGACAGAGGAGAAACGGGGCTCCAACTCGCGCCGTCGCTCGCGGCGTCGCGGCGGTATATAAGCAGCTGCGCTTGCCTCCGCTAGACACTCACGAGGTGAGATGCCTCCTGGAGACAGAGCTGCTCGTTGGAATGAGAAGCGAAGGTTGCGGCGTGCTACAGAGACTGTTTCTAGGTGGCTTTGCTACGGCGCAGCGACTACGCGCCCCGCATCAGACGCGGTGAGCGTCGAGCAACGCAGCGTTCTGCGCGACAACGAAATGTGCGCCTGAGCCGACGCCGACGACACCGGCTTTTCTGCGACACGAGCTCTTAACGCTGTCGCGTTAAAATAAAGGCTAGTATGCTTCGCTTCCTGGGCTTAACCTTAGCTAAGCCACAGCCCGTTTTTTGTAGTGGAACGTGGCAGCCATGGAGGAATGAAAAAAATGGCTGTGGCTTAGCTAAGGTTAAGCCCAGGATGCGAAGCATACTAGCCTTTATTTTAGTTGTTGAACCACTGTTTAGCCTGGTGAACTGCTGTTGCTTGGCTATATTTGGTTCGGCTAGACGAAGAAACAACTCATGCGTTACTCTGCTTCGCCTTCAAGAGTGGAACGCGACAGCGTTCCCGTCGACCCGCCTAGGGGTGTAAGACAATGGGCTACGGCGCAGCGACTACGCGCCCCGCATTGGACGCGGTTTTGTACCGCTTTTGACGCTTTTGTACCGCTTTGAAGCATCGTACTCGTGGCTCAGTGGTAGAGTCTCCGTCTCACGCTCCGGAGACCCTGGTTCGATTCCCACCCAGCCCATCTTGCAAGAGTTGAGCCAAAGCCACCTAGAAACAAGCGCAGCTGCTTATATACCGCCGCGAGTGACGGCGCGAGTTGGAGCCCCGTTTCTCCTCTGTCGGGATGTCACGGTGTCACGTGGTATGGCATGGGGTCAAAGGTCATTGAAGGTGACACCGCCGCGCCTGAGGAGCTGGGTTGAGCTCTCGTAATATGCTTCGCATAAAAGAGGAGGGAGCATACCGCAACGCGATTGAAGCCAAATCTGTCGGCCCAACGTGTGATCGTCAGGTCAAAGTGCGCGGTTGGTTTTTGCGTTCCCGCTCTTCAGGCAGGGCAGCTGAACGAGCGTGCACCGAATAAAATGAACGAATATTTGATGTTTATTGGCGCAAGGGACAGGTGTGGCCAAAGAGCGCCATTACCGAATAAAATCTACTGGCATATCCAGTGGGAATCAAGCGTCTTAGCCAGTATCGATTCTTGCTCCGTGATCTCGACGCAACAGGTCACGTGGTGAGCTTCCACTGTGGCTTTCACGGATCGTTCGCTTGCCAAGGCAGGCCGCGTGAGGCACTGCTCCCTCTCATATTTTTGCTTCCTGTATGGTGGCAGTGTTCTACATTCCGCCTGCGTCATCCCGTTCCTACGTTCTACGTCATCCCAGCGCTAAACTCTCTGCTTCATGTTTTCGTTTCGGCGTCGTCTGCTGCCAGTTCACGCGTGGTTCACTAAGAGAAATGGTGGGACTGGTAGCTGTCGAGTACGTGTTTCGTGCCGGATGCTACATAGCAAACTATTTTGTGAATTTACACAACAGCTCAAGTATTCGCACGCATGTCGCGGTGCGTGAATTTCTCCCGTGGTTGAATATTTATGAAGAATTCCTCGGCGCCTATTGCTTGGTTTCCCGTCAAGTCACCGCGTTATTTATTTACCCAGTAGTCTCCATCTCGCTCGTACAACTGCACCCAATTCGGAGCGGCCTAAATGGACAGTCCACTAGGTGGACTCTCACAGAATATCCCCAACTGGTACCTGCCAGGGTGCCGTTTCTATACTGCGCAGTGGCTGGCTGTCTGGTTCAAACAAAAACGCATCGGTAAACAATGGGTGCCGCTTTCACTGCCAACGCTTCGTTTTCGAGTGAAACTTTATTTCTCTTTGCCCGTGAAGGCATGCACGGATAGGAGTCTCTCTTGCCTAGGTAGCATGGCCTGTTACGCATGAAACGTAGTGTAGAGTTGAGTGTACGAATAGACTGGTGGTGGTAAAACTTCGCAGAGCGAGGCCATGCTGGACCGGATGGGGGGAGGGGGGGGGATCCGCGATAGCCACCATTTTACTCGGGCTTTGTGATCCCACGCAGATTTTGCTGAACGCTGGTGAACTGGAGAGCATCGAGGAGAAGGCCTTCCAGGGAGTGGCGCCTCTTACACTGCGCCTCACGCTGAACAAGCTGCAACAGTTCAGCCGCACCGTTTTCCAGCCTCTGATGGAAGCAATGGCGCGGAATGCGGAGCGCAACAAACAGTTAGGCAAGGCCAGGATCACCACCGCAGGTGAGGCCTTACGGTGGTTGTTTGTTGGACTTTCGTTATCACTTGCAGATTCCGCGGAAAAATCAGCAATCACCTAAATTGTAGTCCCAGCCTATCTCATCTGTTTCGTGAAAAGCGACTTCTTTCTCCCTGACACTTTGAATGAGATTAAGACATGCTGTACGGTGCTGATTGTGACTAAATATTTTAAAATTTCAATTTCAAAGAAAAATAAGATAGGCCCAACAATGTATGCAGACTCTGCATGCATTTCGGTATATCTATGCTATATTCCATGCCATGCTATGGGCGATGTTGTAATTGCGGGTTATATTTCTGCACTATTCTATGACTAAACTTAGTGATACCTGATCTGACATTCTTGCCTCAAGTTGTCCTCAGTTTTCAAAATGGCAGCCCACAAGCAACTGTCGTGAAACATAACACAAACAGCGCATGCTTTTACCTCAAGTCTTATCAGACTATTAAATATGAAAGGAACAAAAGAATATCAAAGCTCAAACCAGACAGTGGCGTAATTTTACTGGCGTGAATTTTTACAAGCAGCGTAGTGGTGCTCTGCGATGTTCACGGCAGGGTAAAGGGTGCCAAAAATTTTGACGCACACACGCGTATTAAATCCGCTTTAGTCGGACCCGCGTATAGGTTGAATAATGCCCGAGAAATCCGAGCACAAAGCTGAGCCTTGCAATCGCTATCAATGCTTGGCCCTGCTGGCTAAACTGTCATTTTTTGTCTTACAACATCGGCACAGGCAACCGATTCACCTGTCGCGGCTGCGGTTTCTCCTGGCTCACAACCCTGCAAGACCGGCCCGAGATGATGCTCATGCTCGTCGACTTCAGATGCCCTGGTAGACTGGCCGTATGGAACGTGACTAACTCTCTCATCGGCTGTCCTCGTGGAACACCGTGAAGACACCGAAGTCACAATGGAAATGAGGCAAAGCGAAGGACTTCAGCGAAAATGACGAATAAATGTTAACGAAGAAAGTTTAACACTCTTTCAAGTCTGGTGTTGGAGCCTCTTGAGCATCAGGATACGCTGATGTTCAGAGCGCAAGAAAAAAAAATAATGGAGATCCAAAGCAACATTTTGCGATGCTTGTTTTGTTAACTCGTGTTAACTCGTGTTAACTCGCGCGCATTAACCATGGTGTGATTATGAGGCACGGAAGTAAATGCTGAGTCCGGAATAAGTCTGACCACTTGGGGTTCTTATATGTTCACCTAAATCAAAGTACACCGGCGTTCTTGCGTTTCGTCTCCATCGATATACGACTGCCACCGCCTGGCAATAGAGAGTTTTAGCGTGCCCGGCATTCCGGTTTGCGCAAGCGGTTACCGCGTTAGCCGAAGCATAAATGTGAGCGGCCTGATTGGTGGCGCTTCATAATGTCACGGAGCTTAGCAAGAGAATAACAATAATATATTGGGTTTTACGTGCCAAAACCACTTTCTGATTATGAGGCACGCCGTAGTGGAGGACTCCGGAAATTTCGACCACCTGGGGTTCTTTAACGTGCATCTAAATCTAAGTACACGGGTGTTTTCGCATTTCGCCCCCATCGAGATGCGGCCGCCGTGGTGAAGGATTCGATCCCGCGACCTCGTGCTCGGCAGCCTTAACACCATAGCCACTGAGCAACCATGGCGGGTGCTTAGCAAGAGAAACACAGAGCTAATATTGCAGTAACCAAGCGTGTTCTACTTCGTTAACTAGCGTAAATTTTCAGCCACGTTGTAATCGTGAATGCCTTGCCTTTTTAAGATGAATGTTTAGAGCACAGATCTTAGGCGTCTTTTCCTGTGGCGAGTGTGAGCGTCGTACCTCGGCGTAGCTGAGCGAACGAGCACAGCGAAAGATGAACGGGAACGCGGGCCGTAGCGGGTAATGGAAGACTCGAGGAGGAAAGCGGGGAGAAGGGTATGGCGAAAGCGTGAGAAGGAAAGCGTAGTGCGGCGACAATAGAGACTTTTAGCGTGTCCGGTATTCGGGCAAGCGTGGGCGGTTTGCCGGTTTAGCGGGAGCGCAAACGTGAGCGGCCAGATGGGTGGCGCCAGCTGGTGGCGCAAAGCTCAACCACACAAACACAGAGCTAATTACTGTATTCTGCTTAGCTGCTGGTGTAAATTTCGACAGTGGCGTAATCGTGTTCACAATTACGCCGCTGCCAAAAATTTGCACGAGTAGCGAAGCAGGATATGGTGGGTTACTGCAGTTTTAGCTCTGCATTTGTCTGGTTGAGCTCTACAACACCAGGCGGCTTCACCGCTCCGGCCGCTCCCGTTCCATCCGGTGATCCGCCCAAACCGCTCCCGTTTACCGGAATAGCGTACAAGCTAAAAGTCTCTATTGGCTACGAGACGACGCGTGAGTAGCACGCGTCGTCTCAGAGGTCTGTCGGCGGCGGCTGCGGTGAATCACGCCCACGCGTCACCCACACACTGGCTCTCGCGATCTCCTGATTAGCGAGGCAGTCGCGCCACACTATGATGCATTTGCAACGTGCCGCACGAGACACGTTGTCCGCACCACTCAATATATCGCGAAATCGCGAAATGACAACACGTATAGAGCTAGAAAAAAATTATGTGGTTTGACGTGCCAAACCGACTTTCTGATTATGAGGCACGGCGTAGTGGAGGACTCCGGAAATTTCGACCACCTGGGGTTCTTTAACGTTCGCCTAAATCTAAGTACACGGGTGTTTTCGCATTTCGCCCCCATCGAGATGCGGCCGCCGTGGCCGGGATTCGATCCCGCGACCTCGTGCTCAGCAGCCTAATGCCATAGCCATTGAGCAACCACGGCGGGTCTGCGCGGACGTGAAGTATTCTTTCGTTCTCGTTGAAAATCTTGCCTCTCCTTCTTCAGTTCGATTTCGTTGCTCAATACGGAGTTGCATTGATAGCCCCCAACTTGCGGGCGAGATTAGTTGAGAGAATACGTATACTACGCAAGTGCGTTTCTTTGCATTTCTCTTCTGGCTTAACCAACATCGGGGATGCTACGCACCAGAATCGAATATAAAACGCCAGCGTGTAAATGCGTGCCACCGTGCCTGCCTCATTTAGCTTTCAAAACGTGACTCTCCGCATCAACAGCTAGCTGGAGCTGGGCCCTCTTTACTAGCCCAAATTAGGTGGGCGAAAAGGTCTGCATGCGCATTTCCGCGTAAGGCATTTGGCGTACGTGTATATTTCGTGTTGGTTCTCTTCGTGACTTCTATGTTTTTGTGGGTGTTCAGTGGTTCATAGATACGACAACAGTGTTGCATGCGGCCCAACATACGGTGTTACATGCGTGTGCGGAGAGCACTCTGTACATTTGCGTGGGACACAGTGCAGGCGATAGACGCAGTCTTCTTTTGCTTAATTTACTTTTGTGTCAGCGTTCAACTGCCTCGCTTAAACTTCAAGAGCGAGACATTTCGACACAATCGCCTTAACTCGGGCGTGGAGTTGTTTGTCGTGCGCAGCTCAATAGCCCACGTTGTTTATCACTGAGTCGACATCACTGATAGCAATATAATGGTCTATTTTAGGAGCTTGCATGACGACAAAACAAAGCCGTTTATCCGCGTCTAGCAACAAACAGCTTGGAATGCTTCAAAAAAAGCCCTGTCGGTCCTTGAGTGCAATGACAGCAAAGACCGCGTACTAGTCGCACGCAAGCTCCGTTCGCGATGTAACTGACCCCTTGAAATACAGCGCCTTCTTTTATTGTTATTGTTTTACCGTGATCGCAATAACCTGACGGCGTTCATTCTGGTTTAATCAGCTGCTACTCGCAGTGAGCCCAAGTCAGGCCACCTTTGAAGTGCAGGCTAACTAATGGGCTGGTGGCTTCGAGAAAGAGAGAACGAACAAATCGGGTCAACGGCATTCGAGAGAATAATGCTTCGCCAGCGCTTGGAGCTGGGAGGTGGTACGAATGACATCCCTTCTGTTTTCGAATTGTAGCGTCACCGAGCACCCTTGCAGGGAAATGTATTTCTCAAATGGGTTACAGTCGATGCTGCTATACTGATACAAGTTGCCAGCCGATGCCTATGTTTATTGACATGTGACATTCTACGGGGATGCATCATGGCAAGGTGCCTGACTTGCACCGAAAGTGTTGGAGAGACTTCTACGTGAATGATGTTGCTTTTATTAAAAAGCAAGGTGTGTTGATAGGGACTACGAAACAGGGAGACACCAAAAAACCAACGGACGTGTGTGCATAGTGATTCATTCCATTGCCAAGCGGCATTACATCTACTAGAATAAAACGAAATTCAAAGTTATACACTGATGTTTACGCGTCATTTATTTAAGTAGTTATTTACGCGTCATTCTAAAGGCACAAAAAGAAACAGATGGTTGTTGGTATGTCTTCCGCTCGCACTCACGGCTTTAACATACACAAAGCATTTAATTGCATTGGTAGAAGCTGCCCTAACTCCATAAGTCTGGTACTAGACGCCAATCCCCACCTGCCCAAGCACAAAAAACCTGCAAGCTCCTGCTCAAAGCGTCCGTCCTCCACACTGACCGGAAATCTGACTTATGCACGTGAGCTTGAGCAAACATTCATCACAAACCAACACAGTACTTGCATGAACCCGGGTTTCACCCATTTATGTAAGCGCGTACTTTTTACTAGATTACCTAGATAGGATGCTTTCACTTAGGTGCTTGTGTCTAAATACACGAGAAGGTATAAATAGTTTTTCTGGGCAATGACCGCACTGATCTTGAAGACACTTGAAGTTAAAAGAGTAATCTAGAATTACCTACAGACAGTAAATCTTTAGGTACGTCGTCAGTTTTTCAATTTTTTTAAAAAGAATTCTTGAACTTTGTAAAATGTTCAAAGCTCCAGGAGCTACCTACTGTTCCGTACATCAGCAATACAAAACGATAACACAATTATCTGCAATTCCCCTAATCATACACCTAAGGCGAAGAAAATTGATGCTGTACTACTCTCGGAAATGTACCTCTAATGTGACGGCAAGATTTTTGCTAAAACCTTGCAAAAATTGTAGCAAGCTCACGTAAGCTGTAGATTATTATATCACAAATGTCTAACTAATGGAGTTTACAGAACCGCTATATATCTATCTTGGTGCACAGTCATGGATTTGTACATTTCGTTCTTCAAATATAGAAAAAGAGATTAGTAATCTTCAGCAAATTTATATCTAAATGGAGGTCCTAAATCAAAACTAATTTCCAAGGATGATATAATTAACGGCTAAAAGCCCAAAGGATTTCACTCAAAGAGCTTGAGCTTGTCTGATAAAAACAGTTTTATGTTTCACATCCGTTTGAATAGCGAAATTGGTCTTGGTTACGAGCTAAAACATTCTGTTGAGGTAACCCCTGAAACAACAATATATATATTTATATTGCTGACGGCAGCATAGCCAGCAAGCGCTTCGCCCAACATGTCTGAGAGCTCGTAAGGAATTTCGTTGTACACACGCGCGCACGCACACACACACACACACACACACAAACACACACACACACACACACACACACATACACACACACACACACATATATATATATATATATATATATATATATATATATATTAGGTCTTCGCTTGCTACCTATGTTGCGCGCAAGACACAACCCATCGCCTTTTGTGCAAGACCGCAGGGCTTGTCGACGCGACGACGTCGCGCTGCTCGCTACAGGTCTTCGAGTAACGTGTGCACGGGAATGGTGTGTGTGTGTGTGTGTGTGTGCGTGTGGATGGGGGAGGGGTGTGTGTTCATCCTGTTTGCGTCCACGTAAGTGCGCGCTCCCTTTCGACGAGTCGCTGCAAAGTTTGCCGCGAGAGAAGCTGATTCCGCTGCGTTCACAGCGACTTCATCGATGCCATCGCGGAGATGGTTAATCATCTCTGCGAGAGGTGAATGGCACAGAACCACGCGGAAAACTCGTCGTCAGCGGGACAGAGCGACTGCCGGAACGTGCAGGGGAGTGGCACCACTCAAAATTGACAGGAACCGCTTGAAGATAAACCCCTTTTCCCTCTGGTGGGGGAAAAGTGGTTAAAAGCAGCAGCGCATGTTTGTGCGACAGAATTTCGAGACCTTTTCCAAGAGCAGCGCTCGTTTTCGTGTTCCCTTGAGAGCGCTCATATTTATTTCAGTAATTTTTTTCTTCTTGATGCAATGCCCAGAAATTCGTAAAATAAACCCAAGTTAATCTTCCTTCCACGCTCGCCACCATCCCTCAGGCACTCTTCAACGTCTCTGGCTGGAAGCACTGGAGGTTTCCGCACATCGACCTGGTAGAGAGGGTCACCAAGCGTCCCAGGAGGAAACTTTCCAACCTCTTCAAAAACCAAATAGTGTGCGAGGCCCGTGGCGCCTCAGCTTTATTCACTTCAACTTCTCTCGGGAGCCGCCAACTCCACCGTTGAAGAATACAGCGTAGGTTGCACGGAAGGCCTTCTTAATAAATATTTCACAAGCGTATGTTGCGCAATCTTGTGGGTGCCTTAACAATCTGAGAACGTCATTGCATTCGTTCTTAGCCCATTTACGCTTGTTGTTTCAGATGGAAAGAGACGCACCTTACGAGTAATCTTCACAGTATTGCTGATTAAGCTATGTGGATGTGTGTCGCCCAGCGATACTCAGTATAGCAAGCCGTAGCCTGCAAGAACCATGGCTGAAGCGCTCGAGTCATTGTGCGCAATCTTGTGCAAGATAGCTGATGTCATTCTCTTACCGGCCGCTAAAGACAATGCGCTGATAAAAGGCGCATGCAAGGCCACTGCAGAGAAAATTCTTTGAACTGAGAGCCACACGAATGAAATGTTAGTGATAAGAAAATGTGAAACTACTAGGCAGTATGACCCATGACAAGGGCGTTGCGGTATTACGTATCATTCACCTCGAGAATTTAATGACATCAAATATACAAAGTTTCTTGTTTGTTTTCTGAGAAAGGCCCAGTGGCATTTCTTGCATCCTTTGAAGATCAATAACAGATATCTGCCTGGAATTTTTGTGGTTGTGGGAGCAAAATATGTTTATATACATACACGCTTCCATAAGTACGGTTCTGAAAACTGACTCATTCACTCATTCACCATAACAAAAAAAATATTGTAAACTAAGACCAAGCAGAAAATCCTTTACTGGATGACTTGAGGGTACCTTGCTCATGTGCAAAAAGCAGCCGCAACAAGATAACCTCATATACCTCAAATACGTTCGAGGCCATATATGACTCTGTACAGACTGACCTTCTTCATCCAACATCGCGAGAGTACACATACACACTGATTATGTGGGTGTTATTAAACATCTGGGGATGTTGGGCGGAGTTTTATTTTTTTTGTCATTAGGTGGCGTTTATGAAAACCTGGCGTTTATGACATGTTTCCAGCATAACACTTGCTTCCGGCGCATATAAATATATATACGTATGCATATGTATGTATATACACATATACGTGTGTGCGGGGGGGGAGGGGGGGAGGGCGGTGCAATGCCGTTTAAATCGGGACCTGAAAGATATACGAAGCGATGCTAGCGGATTCCTCTCGCACTTACCACTAGGGTACTGATTTTGACACTGCATATTGGGTGAGGGCGAAACGCAGAATGCGAAGGTGGCCTGACCACGTCCCGACACAGCAATAGCGTAACGGGAAAGGAGGACATACAGAGCAAAGCCAGTTTTAAGCTTCCTTAACAGCTGTCGCAGTAATATAAAAAAAAAATAAGCAGGAGCACTGTCGGTCAATGCTCAAGGGGCGTTGCGTCCGTTCGCACTCGGATGTGACGGGAATCAGTTACTCTAATAATTTCAGACCCTGTGTCAACCCCCGGGGACAACAGTTTTCATTGTTATCAAAATTTAGCCAGGAATGATAAGCCCGAATAATGCACTGTAACAAAAAATCTAGTCGCAGGGAACACAGCATGTGAAGTCTGGATGTAATATTGTTGCCACTGGCTTTCGAAAAATGATACTTTGTGTGAAGGGAATGGCGGCATCATAGCCATGTACCGTGAGACAATAACGTGGTATACGTTTCAAATGGAACTAAATGAGGCGGAGATCAAGGATGAAAAGTGAAGGCTACAAGATGCCACTTATGCTAAAGGTGTATCTATGTTTACGATAACAAAGTACTCTTTTATGAGAGCCAACTGCGCAAATGGATTTTCTAGCCGTATATTAGGAAGTCCTGATACTTGCATGTACAATGCAGACGAGTGCAACGCAACAATGCAGTCGACTTACAACAACTTATTGAGGACCTTAACACAGAGTGTGTAGGAGTGGGAGTGAAGAAAAATATGCAGAAGAGAAAGATAATGATAAAGAGCTGGACTAAGGAACATGAGTTCAGGATCGCCAGTCGGCCTCTAGAGTCTGTGAAGTTGTACGTCTACCTAATTCAAATAATCACAGGGAACCCTGATCATGAGCAGGAAATTCACAGAAGAATAGAAATGGCTTGGATCGCATACGGCAGACATTGCCAGCTCCTGAGTACAAGCTTACTGCTATCTTTGAAAGGGAAGCTGCACAATCAGTGCATTTTACAAGTGCTCCCATATGGGGCAGCGACTTAGAGACTGACAAAGAAGCTTGAGAACAAGTTAAGAACCCCGCAAAGAGTGAGGGAACGAATATTGCTAGGCATAACGTTAAGAGACAGAAAGAGAGCGGCTTTGATCAGAGAGCAAACGGGTATAGACGATATTCTTATTGACATCGAAAGAAAAAAATGGAGCTGGGCAGGTCATGTAATGCGCAGGTTAGATAACCGCTGGACCATTAGGTTTACAGAATGGGCACCAAGAGAAGGGAAACGCAATCGAGGACGAGAAAAGACTAGACGGAGCGATGAAATTAGGAAATTTGCGGGCGCTAGTTGGAATCGGTTGGCGCAGGACAGAGGTAATTGGAGATCGCAGGGACAGGCCTTCGTCCTGCAGTGGACATAAAACAGGCTGATGATGATGATCATCATCTGTGCCTTTTGAATACGCAACTACTTAACGACTTCTTCAGAATCCTCAGAGACCAGATCGGGGTAAATATAGACTTTAAAGGCTGTCACAAATATTTTACGGTGTCTGATAATTTCAGATCTCAATTTATTTCAGAGGATTGCAGGAAATATTAGAAACTTGACATATTGTCACGTGGTAGTGACGTTAAAGAACACAGTAGCAGTACTGTGAAAGAAAAAACTAGCTTTTATTGGGCGAACCTGTGCCCACAAAACAGGCTACACTTAAAGCGCAACGATAGCGGCGAACACAGTCGGCGATCGTCGAAAATCTGATCAGTTGTTCAAGCGCGTCGGCTTTTATAGAGCAGTCGTCGAATGTTCCAGACTAATCGTTCGGACCCGTGTGCCTTCCACAAAGTTCTACACCATTCGCGTCACGCGATGAAATCAGATAACACAAGGTTCGGCGACAACAGACAGCCGGGTAGAAGCATCGATAACTTTCCAGAAACGTCGGATACATGCACGCGCGTCCCTCGCTGTGCGATTACAGTTGTTAAGCGGCGAAACGTGTCGCCCGATAAAGATAAATACACGTGTCAATACCCCCCTCTTAAAAAGCATCGACCCGATGCTGCAAACAAATGAAGGTAATAAACAAAAGCGCTCGTAGCAAAGAAAAGAACAAAAATGACGAAGTTCGTCAGCGTCCGTAAAAGGGTTTAAGGCGCACTACGCGGACCACTTCAGATCGTGCGCGGCGCCGCTGTGAATGCGAAATGCCGCCTGGCACGACCTCATAGTCTAGAGCGCCAAAACGTCGGATGACCTTGTAGGGTCCGAAATAGCGCCTGAGTAGTTTCTCACTGAGTCCTCGTCGGCGTATCGGGGTCCAGACCCAAACACGGTCGCCAGGCTGGTACTCGACGAAGCGTCGTCGGAGGTTGTAGTGTCGGCTGTCGGTCCTCTGCTGGCTCTTGATTCGCAGGCGGGCGAGCTGTCGGGCTTCTTCGCCGCGCTGGAGGTAGGTAGCGACGTCAAGGTTCTCCTCGTCAGTGACGTGCGGCAGCATGGCGTCGAGCGTCGTCGTCGGGTTCCTGCCGTAGACCAGCTTGAACGGCGTGATTTGTGTTGTTTCTTGCACCGCCGTGTTGTAAGAGAATGTCACGTACGGCAGGACGGCATCCCAGGTCTTGTGTTCGACGTCGACGTACATCGCTAGCATGTCGGCGAGGGTCTTATTCAGCCGCTCCGTAAGACCATTCTTCTGCGGATGGTAGGCCGTTGTCCTCCTGTGCCTTGTTTGACTGTATTTCAGAATGGCTTGGGTGAGCTCCGCTGTAAAGGTCATTCCTCTGTCGGTGATGAGGACTTCTGGGGCGCCATGTCGCAGCACGATGTTTTCGACAAAGAATTTCGCCACTTCGGCTGCGCTACCTTTCGGAAGTGCTTTAGTTTCAACGAAGCGGGTGAGGTAGTCCGTCGCCACGACGATCCATTTATATCCGGTTGTTGACGTCGGAAAGGGTCCCAGCAAGTCCATCCCGATCTGCTGCAATGGTCAGCAAGGAGGCGCGATTGGCTGTAGTAATCCGGCTGGCCTTGTCGGCGGTGTCTTGCGTCGCTGACAGTCTCGGCATGTTCTGACATAACGGGCGACGTCGGCGGTCAGGCGCGGCCAATACTTTTCTTGTATCCTCGATAGTGTCCGGGAAAATCCGAGGTGTCCAGCGGTCGGATCGTCATGTAGGGCGTGCAGTACTTCTGGACGAAGTCCTGACGGGACAACAAGAAGGTAGTTGGCGTGGACTGGTGAGAAGTTCTTCACGAGTAGATTGTTTTGAAGCGTGAAGGAAGATAATCCGCGCTTAAATGCCCTGGGGACAACGTTGGTGTGCCCTTCCAAATATTCGACGAGGTCTTTTAGCTCCGGGTCTGCCCGTTGCTGTTCAGCAAAGTCTTCCGCGCTTATCAATCCAAGGAAGGCGTCGTCATTCTCGTCGTCTTGCGGCGGCGGGTCAATGGGGGCGCGTGATAGGCAATCGGCATCGAAGAGTTTTCGTCCGGACTTGTAGGTTACAGTGATGTCGTATTCTTGTAGTCTGAGGCTCCACCGCGCCAGTCGTCCTGAAGGATCCTTTATACTCGTTAGCCAACACAACGCGTGATGGTCACTGACGACTTTGAATGACCTGCCATAAAGATAAGGGTGAAATTTAGCTGTAGCCCAAACAATGGCGAGGCATTCCTTTTCGGTCGTAGAATAGTTGGCTTCCGCTTTTGACTGCGAACGGCTAGCGTAAGCTATCACCTGTTCGACTCCGTTTTTCGCTGGACTAGAACGGCACCGAGGCCTAGGCTACTGGCGTCAGTATGGATTTCTGTATCAAGGTACTCGTCGAAGTGCGCAAGTACCGGCGGCGACTGCATGCGTCGTTTGAGTTCTTCAAATGCCTCGGCCTGCGGCGTTTCCCACTTGAACTCAACATCACATTTAGTTAGACGTGTCAACGGCTCGGCGATGCGTGAAAAGTCCTTGACAAAGCGCCTGTACTAGGCACACATGCCAAGGAATCTACGCACTGCCTTCCTGTCGGTGGGCTGCGGGAAGTTTGCGATGGCAGCTGTTTTCTGGGGGTCGGGGCGTACTCCGGATTTACTTATGACGTGGCCTAGGAACCGAAGCTCATCGTAAGCGAAGCGGCATTTTTTTTTGGCTTCAGAGTGAGCCCTGGTGACTTGATGGCCTCTAGTACTGTGGCAAGCCGCCTAAGGTGATCGTCGAAATTTCCGGCGAATACAACGACGTCATCCAAGTAAACGAGACAGGTCTGCCACTTCAATCCCGCTAAAACCGTGTCCTTCACTCGCTGGAACGTTGCAGGCGCCAAGTACAGTCCAAATGCCATAACCTTGAACTCTTAGAGGCCGTCTGGGGTAATGAAGGCGGTCTTTTCGCGATCTCTTTCGTCGACTTCTATTTGCCAATAGCCAGACTTGAGGTCCATCGAGGAGAAGTACTTAGCGTTGCAGAGCCGATACAATGCGTCTTCTATCCGTGGGAGCGGGTATACGTCCTTCTTCGTGATCTTGTTCAGACGATGATAATCAACGCAGAAAGGTAGGGTTTCGTTCTTTTTCTTCACCAGGACAACAGGAGATGCCCACGGGCTTTTCGACGGCTGGATGATGTCGCCGCGCAGCATTTCGTCGACTTGTTCTCTTATAGCTTCCCGTTCTCGCGGCGAAACTCGGTAAGGGCTCTGGCAGAGTGGTCGAGCGCACTCTTCGATTATTATGCGATGCTTTGCGACTGTTGTCTGTCGAATCTTCGATGACGTCGAAAAGCAGTCTTTGTATCATCGAAGCAGACTTCTGAGCTGTTGCCGCTTAATCACGGGGAGACTTGGATTTATGTCGAAGTCTGGTTCGGGAACCATGGTCATCGAGGGCAAACGCGTTACTGGTTTCCAGAATTTCCTCGATGTATGCGAGCGTCGTGCCCTTGTTGATGTGCTTGAACTCCTGGCTGAAGTTTTTTAACAACACTTCAGTTTTCCCTCCATGCAGTCGAGCGATCCCTCTTGCGACGCAAATTTCACGGTCTAGCAGTACACGTTGGTAGCCTTCGATGACACCTTCTACATCAGTGGGTATTTCGGTGCCGACCGAAATAACAATGCTGGAGCGAGGCGGGATGCTCACTTGATCTTCGAGCACACTCAACGCGTGGCGACTACGAGGGCTCTCCGGTGGTATCGCTTTATTTTTCGACAGCGTTGTTGACTTCGACTTCAGGTCGATGATTGCGCCGTGTTGGTTCAGGAAGTCCATACCGAGAATGACGTCTCGTGAACACTGTTGGAGGATAACGAAGGTGGCAGGGTAAGTCCGGTCATGAATGGTTATTCTTGCCGTGCAGATTCTAGTCGGCGTAATCAGATGTCCTCCAGCGGTGCGAATTTGAGGGCATTCCCACGCAGTCTTAACCTCCTTCAACTGGGCGGCGATGTGTCCACTCATGACGGAGTAATCAGCCCCATGTGTCCACTAATGCGGTAACTGCGTGGCCGTCGAGAAGCACGTCGAGGTCGGTGGTTCTTTGTCTGGCCTTGCAATTAGGTCTTGGCGTCGGATCACGGCTGCGTCGTGTTGAACTGAAGCTGGAACGTCGCCTCGTCGTCTTTCGTCGGTGTAGTCTTGGCTTCCTGACTTCGTCGGGACGGCGTCGGGTCGTTATTATGTCGCCGAGATGGTCTCTTCGTTGTCTTCGTCGGCGGCGGAGGATCTTCGTCAGTTCGACGAACAAGCAACCGCACCTCCATCGGTTGCTTCTTTTAGTTTTCCGGATATGGGCTCGTAGAGCGGCCCCGGGCTGGGCCGGTGTATGGTTTGCGCTGCGGCGACAGGTAGCGGCCTGGTGACGGCGAACGGGACGGCCGTCGAGGGCTCCACTGAGTAGCGGCGAGGTAATCGGCGATGTCACGTGGGCGCTTGCCAAGCTGTGGACGCGGCGCGTTGATGGCGAACCCTCTCAGTCCCAAGTCGTAGTATGGGCATCGGCGGTACACATGGCCGGCTTCTCCGCAGTGATAGCAGAGCGGGCGGTGGTCGGGGGCTCGCCAAGTGTACGTCTTCCTCGCGTAGGTGCGCTGGGCGACAGTGGGCGTGCTGGCGGCGGCGGCGGCGGATGACGGAATTGCGGCGTCACAGTGCCCTGGCGCGGTCGCGGAGGGGTGCCTTGACGGCGTGCGACGGCGGCGTAGGTCATCGCTTCCGGCTGGGGCTGTGGTGATTCTGGTTGCACCTCAGGAACTCCAAGTGATCCGTGCACCTCTTCTTTCACGATGTCGGCGATCGAGGCCACTTGAGGCTGCGACGAAGGCAAGACGTTGCGCAGTTCTTCGCGCACTATGGCCCTGATGGCCTGGCGCAGATCGTCCGTGGCCAGTGACTGAATTCCTGCGTAGTGGGTAGAGCTAGTACGGCGGTTGAATTGCCGGTTCCGCATTTCGAGTGTCTTCTCGATGCTGGTGGCCTCGCGAAGGAACTCTTCTACGGTCTTCGGTGGGCTTCGTATCATTGCGCCGAAAAGTTCTTCCTTCACACCACGCATGAGAAGGCGGACTTTCTTCTCCTCGGGCATATCCGGGTCGGCATGGCAGAACAGACGCTTCATTTCTTCCGTGAAGATGGCAACGTTCTCGTTAGGTAGCTTCACTCCCGCGTCCAGCATGGCTTCGGCCTTTTCCTTGCGCACGACGCTCGTAAAGGTGCGCAGGAAGCCGGTACGGAAGAGGTCCCATGTCGTCAAGGTCGACTCCCGGTTCTCAAACAACGTTCTGGCGGCATCTTCTAATGCAAAGTATACATGCCGCAGCTTGTCGTCGGAGTCCCAGTTGTTAAAGGTCGCGATTCGTTCGTAGGTCTTCAGCCAGGATTCTGGGTGTTGAGTCGCTGCTCCGTGGAAGGTCGATGGGTCCCGAGGTTGTTGTAGGATAACGGGCGACGCTGGGGCAGCCATTGGGGTTGTTTTGACCACGATCTTCTTTGTCGACTCAGGTAGAAGTCCGTGCTCTGGGGGCAGTCCTTGCAGTATGCGGCTAGCACGCTGGTCTCGAGCGATGTTAGTTTTGTCCTCGGGCTTCGGGCTTGGATCGCGGCTTTGTGGGGGCGTTCGGTACATAAACGCACTAGCACCTCCACCAGATGTCACGTGGTAGTTACGTTAAAGAACACAGTAGCAGTACTGTGAAAGACAAAACTGGCTTTTATTGGGCGAACCTGTGCCCACAAAACAGGCTGCACTTAAAGCGCAACGATAGCGGCGAACACAGTCGGCGATCGTCGAAAATCTGATCAGTGGGTCAAGCGCGTCGGCTTTTATAGAGCAGTCGTCGAATGTTCCAGACTAATCGTTCGGACCTGCGTGCCTTCGACGAAGTTCTACACCATTCGCCTCACGCGATGAAATCAGATAACACAAGGTTCGGCGACAACAGACAGCCGGGTAGAAGCATCGATAACTTTCCAGAAACGTCGGATACATGCAGGCGCGTCCATCGCTGTGCGATTACAGTTGTTAAGCGGCGAAACGTGGTCGCCCGATAAAGATAAATACACGTGTCGCACATTTTTACCGGAGAAGCATATACGAATTTTGAATCTTTTTTCAATGTCCTCGATTGTTCATTCAACACAGACGGCGCAAATCGTTTGACGCAGTAGATAGAGTTGTTATCGCAGAATGCACGATCGAATTTTCGATGGCATTTAAATGTCCTGGTTGCACTGTGCATACATTAGAAGGCCCATGGTTGAAGAACCATAGGCAGGACCTCCTCTCAGGGTGAAAAAAAAGCAAATAAAAACACGACCCATTGGCGATAAATCGTTTCCTTGTATGAAAACAGAGGTGAGAAGAACATCAGATATTATCAAGAAATAATAGATCAATAAAAAATGACGAAGGATACTACAGAAGGTCAAGGAACGCCTCGCATATGTAAAACCTTGATTCGTTGCGTAAACTCGCAAATATGAATCCAAGATCCGGGCTTGCTACGATGTGTCGAACTCAAAAGTGATGGCCGTACCCATGTAAATTTACGCAAAAAAATTAGCAGGAGCTGTGAATATGGGCCTAAAATTCGCACATTTTTACCGGAGAAGCATATACGAATTTTGAATCTTTTTTCAATGTCCTCGATTGTTCATTCAACACAGACGGCGCAAATCATTTGACGCAGTCGCTAGAGTTGTCATCGCAGAATGCACGATCGAATTTTCGATGGCATTTAAATGTCCTGGTTGCACTGTCCGTACTCGACAAAAAGAGAGTGACGGAAAAAGAACTGCCGAAACAGCAAAAAAACATTTCCAGCTTGCTTTGAAACTCACGTCCCAATGCTCGGGCTATTGCCAGTACCTTTCCAACCGATATTCCAGGAAGAAAAAACATCAAGATGCTTCTGCACAAACAAAGTTATCAGAATCACTGGGAATTTCCGTGGCCACCATGTCAGCAGTGTACAATGGCCGACACCGCAGAAACAATAGTATTGCGCACTGGCGGCTACGTCAGCAGCAATAGCATTGCTTCGGTGATAGCGTGCTCAATGTCAGATGGTCACATGCTCCTTGAGCTCAAAATTACCTTCGAGTGAATGCGACACACGAGGTGATTTTTGCAAATATGCGTAACTCGTCGAGTGGCTCAAGAACGAAGAAAGTCGAGCTCTTTCCCAAATGTTTTGGTAGATGTCAATCCGGGCGGTGATACCAGCCAATTATCAAGCAGCGCGCCTTCCTGTGCCCATTACGCTATTAAAATCAAAGCTGTGTTTACCTCTGCCTCCGGATTTTGCATGCTTTCATATTGTTTCTTGCCGCATAGGCTGTGCATATGTCACTGAATTTTTGCCAAAAAAATGTCAGTGAGCGTACCTATGGTCTGTCTGATGAGGCAACTAATCACATCAAGAAGCGTGTTCATATAATATCTGTCTATATTCATCTCCAAACACCAAGGCTTCTAAGTGGAACAGCGTATGACATGCAACGGATGTGTTGATTTCCCTAAATATTTCGCCTATATAACTTACCAGCGGTGGAGTGGATACACATTAAAATATATTTGTGGTGCACGAAGATAAACAGTGCTATCAGTTACTACACGCTGTGCACGATGAAATTAATCCCAATTTTACGCCTCATCGTTACTTGTATAGCATATAAATGACCTTTCCCTAAATGTATGCTTCACATAAGTTGCAACATGTGGAAGATGGGTGTGATTAGACTCTAACTTGGGCTGGTTGGTTATGAGTATTATGAATCATGGTTTACGGCACAATTTCAGACGGGACACAGCGAGATACACAGGACAAACGCCGTATAGTTAGAACGGCATTTGTTTCGCCTATCATGCTACGTCCCGTCTAAAATTGCACCGTATACCATGATTAATAAAAATGTTAGTGCAGATTCTTTTTTTCCAGCTTGTCTATTCCTAACCCTTCTTCAAACAGAAGTCACCAAACTCATAAAACCAACTGTCTATACATTTGATACATTTTAAATGTTTCTTCCAAATGCCGTCAACGTCAATGAATTCGGTGCAGCAGCTGGCGAGAAAAACAATATATTTTTCCGTATGTACTTAGACAGGAGACACTGTACTGAAGTAGGGGTTCCCGGAAAAGTTCTGACTTTATATGTTTCAGAACAGTTAACGAAGTCCTAGAGTTTAGCCCGGCATTTGGAGTACCGGAGGGCGCACGCACCCCGCGAGAGTACAAGCGTGGGGTTTTCCATTTGGGTTCGATAGCTGCCCCGACGGTACATCCTGTCATGTGAGTGCTCAGCAAACACGAGTCGCGCGAAGATAAGTAAACAGACGCGCAGTATTTCTGGACTGGAACGTGTAACGTCATTTTTGACCTGCCTTTTATGAAACGCGGCGAGAAGAGTAGGTGGGCGTTCTCAGCGACGTTTGTCCAACGCGCGGCGTACCTTAAATAGATGCCCCTGTCTCAACCAGCCCGTCGCGGTGCCTTAGCAGCTATGGGGTTGCAATGCTATGCTCGAGGTCGCGGCATCTAATCCCGGCCGTGGCGGCTGCATTTCGATGCTTTATGCCCCTTTTCTTGTACTTTTGCTTGGCTTTCATGCCCGTTATTGCTTCAAGTAGAATCGCGTTTGTCCCAACTTTCTTTTGTGTTATGTTTAGATATAGCGTGGCGAAGAGTTCGAAGTGGCGCGAAATCCGAAAACGGCCATGCATTGGCGGCTCGGTCAAAATCAATCCGGAGTCGTCCCGCTTCGGCGTGATTCATAATCAAATCGTGGTTTTGGCAAGAAAAAAAAGCCCCCAGAATTTATTTCAATTGTCTCAACTCACTGCATTGCACAGCGTTCCAGCTTCTGAGCTATACCGCTGCGAACGATCATCGACAAACCAAACGTTTCCAGTGGATACACTAAACACGATGGCGCAACTTTTTATGTCCACTGTATTTTTCCTAACTTGACGTATCTGCAGCGAAATCGAAGCTGTGCTGGCACAGGCAGTGGAAGTCTATGCCCGTTATGGTTTCGGTGAAGTTCGCGCCATCGTAACTTTTTCTCCGCGCGTGGCGATGAAAAGCAATGGTGATAACGGTGATGAAAAACATGGTGCTCGTCTTCGCATGGCACTTGACCGCATGTGTGTAGTATTGTAAGCGAAACTGATTTTGCAAGAGAGCGTCACATGATGGAGTGGCGCAAGGGATGCAAACAGACAAAAGGAAATGATAAGATAAGCAAATTCAGACAAACATACAGATTCAGTACATGGAGAGAGGCTATCTAGACTTACTCTCATGAATCTGACGCTGTGTTCGGTTTCAGGTACGGGCAGTTGCTACGACGCTTATAAAAAAATCAGCGTTGGCATCAAATGGGAATTCTTTGCCCAGTTGCATGGTAAATACCAAGGCTGGATTAGTCGCGGAAATGTGCGGCTGCTTTGAATGTATAGTGGCACTTTTTCCCAAACGCATGTAACACACGCCGTATCGCAACGACTGAACCCAAACTGCGTTGGCAATGTCCTGCGAAGTCGCATACCTGGACAACAATGCGCGTTCTTCAGACAAGCACAGTCACTCGTAGAACAACTGATTTTGAAATTTTCATCGAATGTTCAACACTTTGTCTTTGAATTTTATAGATTGCACACAGACTTCCTGTATTTGTGGTCTTACATTGTGCTTAGACATACGACGGCAGGGGTATGAAAAGCAATATCTCTGCAATTGACTGGACCATATAGTACCACATCAAAAATGATGATCGTGATAACGCCATTTGTCCTAATAGATCTTGCAGTGGAACGAATGCCAACACCATGCCACAAAACGACCAGACAGGCGAGAGAAATATAAAATATTTATTGCGTGTATGTCACAGGCACACGAAGAAGCACTGAACCTGAGTGGAGTCTTCAGGATCTCATGAGCGCCGGCCGGAACAGAATAAGCAGGCTGCACGAGTCGACACTGACTGCAAAGCTTCCCACTGTGCTACATTGTATATGGCTGCCAACTAGGTTGCAACGGGTAACCGAGAAAACTATGGACTGATCATCCGCCATTGTGAGCGGGAGCCACAACCGTTGGCTGGTTAGCTGCGCATCAATGATTTCTTCTTCGGTGTCGTACATACGCAGTTGTTTCAAGCTTTTGGTGGAGGTGAACGGAGGGAGCCCTGTCGCACGCTTGTACGCACGTTGTATCATGACGTTTAATTTATTTGTGTCTGTTCTGGTGAATGTAAAGTAGGATGCGGCGTACGTAATGCGGCTCCTAGGAGTGACAAATGTTGCTTGAAGAAAGAAGACAGAAGAACAAGACCGACCGCACGATGGAAAGTGCCCGGACTGGAGAAGAGAAAGATGACCAAGTGACGTGCTGAAGGAAGAGGGGGAGGAAAAGCTTTAAGCATGCCGGCAAGCAGAAACCATATTGGCAGACGGGGAGAAAGGCGTGTGTATCGAGGAACGAGGTGGCCGTGGTGCAGCGTTCCTGGAGTAGAACATGGCCATGGAACTCCAGGCTGACTTACGCCCCAGTGCAAAAGATGTCCCATTTGAGGCCCAGGCTCGGTGAAGCGCTTACCGTCTGTTCCGGAACATCTGCTGTCTCGAGCAAGCCGAGCACCATCTAGAACGAATGCCGATCTGCCGGAGTGCAACAGCAACTTTGGCACATTATTACACCAAACAGCCAGACCAACCAGAGCAACCGTCAATACCATCTGCGCTCTTTGAGGGATCTTTATATGCCAACTGCACTCCGCCGAAGAGTGGCGACTCTGCTTTATCGCTTATGGCTAGGTGTGGCTTTCACGGAATCTTACTCCTTCCGCATTGGAATGGCCGACAACGCTCTCTGTAACGCCTGTCTTTGCGAGGAGACGCTGGAACATATCCTGTGCGACTGTCCTGAATATAATGTTCAGCGACAGTCCCTGGCATCTGTTCTAGTGCACCTTGACCGTAGACCATTGTCCCTCGACACGATTTTCACATGCCGCCGACAGAAGACATCGCAGGTGAAGGCGACAAAGGACTTCTTCGGTTTTTGAAAGAGACGGGATTGGACAAGCGGCTGTGAGAGTGATGTCATGTACCATGCCAGATTGATGGACTCCAACGGACGATGTGTGTGTGCTGTGCTATGTGCTCTCTCTCCCGCTCCCCCTTCCCCATCTTTATTATCCCCCATCCCTCTTCCATGTGTAGGGTAACAAACCGGTTAAGCTAAACTGGCTGTTTGGCGCACACCAAACAGCCAGACCAAACAGAGCAGCCGTCAATACCCGTCCAATCCCGTCAAAGAGACGGGATTGGACAAGCGGCTGTGAGAGTGATGTCACGTACCATGCCAGATTGATGGACTCCAACGGACGATGTGTCTGTGCTGTGCTATGTGCTCTCTCTCCCCCTCCCCTTCCCCATCTTTAATCTCCCCCACCTCTCTCCCATGTGTTGGGTAACAAACCGGTTAAGCTAAACTGGTTAACCTCCCTACCTTTCCTTCTCCACTTTTTCCTTCCTTCCTTCCTTCCTTGACACGTTATTAGGCGAGACGCTGACATCGGACATCGACGAAGGAAGACTGCAGGCCGTACCGGCAACAACGTTCATCTATGACGCACCGGTACTGTAAGGGTCTTGAAGCGGTAGTCGCAGGTCCAAGCTTTAATACGCTACTTTCCATTATAGTGATTAACATAGACGGGGGGGGGGTTGGCGCACAGCTCGAACATCAGACTGGTTACTATCCAAGTAAATGGCTATATAGTTCAATCTGATGCACTTCCAAGTTCTTTTAACAGTGAAGCTGTATACCTCTACCGTCCAAGGAAATTTTCGTGCCGTTGTAAGAAAAAAACTCCCCATACATGGGGCGAACCCGGAGATAACGAAATGCCGGGCCGAACCGCGGTGGAGGTGAAGCAGGCGTTAAGCAATCCCCACACGTGGGCAAATCTCGAAGATAGTTCAATGCCGGTGCGACCCGCAGCAAAGGTGAAGCAGGCGTTAAGCACTCGCCATTCGAGGGCCGATTTCGAAGCTAGTGCAATACCGGCCCGACCCGCGGCGGAGCTGAAGCAGGCGTTAAGCACTCCACATACGTGGGCCAATCCCGAAGATAGTGCAATGCCGGACCGACCCGCGGCGGAGGTGAAGAAGGCGTTAAGCACTCCCCGTACGTGGACCAATCCCGAAGATAGTGCAATACCGGCCCGACCACCGGTGCAGGTGAAGCAGGCGTTAAAGGGAAGCTGAAGAGTCTGCCGAATTCAATAAGACGCTCATATACGAATGCGGGTACCTTATAAACCATGCAGGTAAAATTTTGGGGGGGATTTTTCACTAAGGAGCGACACAATCGTCGGTTAAAATTGGCCCGTAGCTCCGCCCCCCGTCGAGCGCCGCGCGCTGCAGCTGACGCTGGCGATACGAGCGGAGACCGGAAACCGCACCGTAGTTACGTCAGCACTGGTGTTCCATTCCTTCGCAGTCTTCGCGACCGTGCCTGACCGGGTCTATTTCGGCGTGCGTGCCATCCTAATCTGCTTCGCTCGACCCTACATTCCTTTTTTCGTGTGCATATAGGAGTGGTAGTTGACGTGCGCAGCATCAATTGAACTTGTAGGCCGATCATGCCGGCCTTAATTCTGTGCAGCCTATGCTTGCACGAACTCCAGCGGCGGCGACGATGTTCCTATGTTCCATTAGTTCCTGCAAGACAAGAAGCTTTAAGCTAAGTGGGAGGCTGCTGTGAAGCGAAACAACTTCAAGCGCTCAAGAACAACAGTGTTTGCTCTGACCACTTCCGTGAGGATTACTACCGGAGTTTATCAATAATGCGTGCTTTGGGTTCTCCTTCGTGTTAGCCCGCTGAACGGAAGGTGCATGTTTATCTCCCACTCTTGGCGCAGGTTTCATCGCCAAGCGCCGCGAATTTTCTATTCGCACGTGTGTTGTGAAACAGCCTGCATGCAGCTACCACAACGCAGTGCAAGCGTAAAGTTTGCATGTGTTGGAAAGCCTGCTCACGCCAGGACGCTGCGCTCCCCCTTCTCTCGTACACATAGAGAAACCGACCATCCCACGTAGCCGACGGAATTCGCCGGTTAAGAGTAGCGTGCGCATGGCCTGCTGATGAAGGTTCTATACTACACGTGCTGCAACAGCCGGTAAACTTTTCCCGCGTTTAAACCGTCTGTGTAGACTGCCGACAGCTTTGGGGCAGCGCAGAAAGGCCGAAGATCGCACCACCGCTTACGTTCTAAGAGGAGGCATGCAGGAACATAACACTACAGTTGTTTGCCCGGAAACGTACTCACTGGAACGCTGAATGCAGCTTAGCAAAAAACATACTCGCCAAAGAATATTCCCAACACAAGGAGATGCTAACACTTCGCCTTCATTCGCATGGAAAGCAGTGCTTGCACCAGCATTTTTTGCTTCTTGGAGAGGCCGGCTCTTCGCAATCGGCTCGTACATGTAGGGAGTAAAGTATAAACCCCTCACAAGTGATCTTGCACGCGACAGCGACAGCGCGACAAGCGAGGCGATGGCTGTCGCGTTCACTCGTCGCCTGCAAGCCGAACTTCACGCGAGCGACGGCTTTGAGAGACGACTTCGCGGTATGAGGGCAGCAATATACGCGCCGAAACAAGCGTGACGTATGATTTATCAATTTAAGTTGATGTATTTTACTGAAAAAGGAGCATAAAATATTTCTGAAGGTCTTCCATTAGGTTCTTATTCTTGCACGTGTAAAATTCAATAGTTTGCTCGTTCCGTGCGACGAACAGTAGTATTTGAGTTATGTACATCCAATTCCGGCTTCGCACTATTGGCTAGTCGCTCATATAGCACTTCCAGGCGACGAGCGACGAGTTCTAGATTTCTAGAAACGAGCGATCGAGCGACAACACCGAGCAATCTGTTCAAGCAACGGCCCGTTTTGTCGCTCGAAGCCGTCGCCCGTCACCGTCGCGCGCAATATCGCTCTCGTGGAGCTTGGACTTAACGCCAAACTCTTCAGAGAAACGCAAGCTCTCGAAATTTACCATGACCATCTCAGCAAAGCAGCGCCGAACTACCTTGCACCGTGCTTCGTGTGTAGCGGCAGCAGTCGGTCCAGACGAACACCATTGTTGACGTCACGAGGCGCCCGACCAATCACAGGCGGAAATGAGGCGCGCGAGCTGGGCGTGTCTGCTGCTGCACTTTTCGTCCAAATAAAATATGTTTGCGCTTCCTTTCGCTCAATTTCGATGCGATATTCTAATTCAGAGGGTTGAAAACCACGACGTACTGCTCTTCACTAATTTTGTCTGAAAAAGCTTTCAGCTTCCCTTTAAGCACTCCCCGTACGTGGGCCGATCCCAATGCCGGCCCGACCCGAGGCGGAGGTCAAGCAGGCGTAAAGCACTCCCCATACGAGGGCTGATCCCGAAGATAGCGCAATACAGGCCCGATCCACGGCAGAGGTGAAGCAGGCGTTAAGCCCTCCCCATACCAGGGCCATTCCCAAAGATAGTGCAATGCCGGTGCGATCCGCGGCACAGGAGAAGCAGGTGCTAAGCACTCGCCATTTGAGGGCCATTCCCGAAGATAGTGCAATACGGGCCCGACCCGCGGTGGAGGTGAAGCAGGCGCTAAGCATTCCCCATACGAGGGCCGATCCCGAAGATAATGCAATACCGGCCCGACCCGCGGCGGAGGAGAAGCAGGCGTAAATCACTCTCCATACTTGGGCCAATCCCGAAGATAGTGCAATGCCAGACCGACCCGTGGCGGAGGTGAAGCAGGAGTGAAGAACTTCGCTTATGGGGCTGAGGCCGAAGATAGTTCAATACCATCCCATCCCGCGGCGGAGATAAAGTTGGCGTTAAGCACTCCCCATACGTGAACCGATACCGAAAATAGCGCAATGCCGGGCAAACTCACGGCGGAGGTGAAGCACCCATTAAGCACTCCCCATACGTGGGCGGATCCCGAAGATAGTGCAGTGCTGGGCTGACCCGCGGCGGACTTGCATTTCGCCATTAAAGGGAAGCTGAAACGGTTTTCAATTTCCATGAATTGCTGGGATTGGGAAGAACAGACCTAATAATTTACGGTTCCGAAATTTTTTGTTTGTTTTGTTAATATAAGGGGCGGAAATCGCTTTCTAAATCACCCCCGCGGACACGCCCCCATCGCTTCCCGGCGCGCCGGTGGAGGTGGTTGCCAGAGGAGAGAACCGGCGAGAGCGACGTCACGCGCGGAGACCGAGCTGCCGGACCGGCGTGCTGGCATGTGTTGGCATGCCTCTTTCCGTCCTGCGCTTTACTGAACGACGCTACGATAGATTTGCCGCCGCCGCTCACGTTTGTTTTCTTTTGCGATTTTCGTAAACTGTTCTTTCTTTTCGGTGCTGCGTGAGTGCCTACAGCCAAGGGCGCCCAACATGCCCTCGTTCTGTGCAGCATTCGGCTGCGCGAACGAGGCGGGTGAGGCGATGTGGTGTTTCACAGGTTCCCGAAGGACAAGCAGCTTGCAGCGCAGTGTGGTGAGGGGAGATAAGTTCGTGCCGACGAAATCAATTGTGCTGTGCTCGGACCATTTCCGCGATAGCCGGATTGCCTTACGACAAATGCGGAAACGCGTTGTTGCTAGCGTTGCCATACTCCGTTTCATACATCAGGTGCAACGCTGTAGAGGCTTGAGATACTTATTGCAGTGGCTGCGTTCGCACTTAGAAAAAGTTCGGTGTTTCTTGACCCGATTTTTTAGAAAATTTTTCATATATAAGCTCAGTTCTGAATGAAAAAAAATTTACCCATAGAAACAATACGGCTGCTAACACGTTCTTTTAAATCAATTTCCTTTTCGTCATTTTTTAATTGCAGCCCGTCGCGGCAGCTTCACGTGCATGCTCGCGCGAGCAAACGCCGCTGGCACGCTACGGAAACGCGCGCAGTAATAAATTTTGGTGACCGGACTTCGGGCGTAGCTTCCACAGCGTTGCACCTGAGGTATGAAATGGAGTATAGGCTTGCCTAGTGACATTCGACGTACGCTTGCAGTTATCGTGTTTACCACACGGCGGTGCTAAAACTGCCTAATATGTTTATGTCAACACTAGCATGGAGCAGGCATACTGATTTTTGATTGAGCCGCAATCGCAAAGTCGTCGAACCATAATATGAATATTGCACATATAATACCTCTGGCCATCTCTGGATGTGTATGATAAGCAACTTCCATGATTGTACCTCGCAGCACTGCATGTGCGCGCTTTGAAACGCGGCAGTTATGTTCGCGATCGTGTATCAACACTAAAAAAACCACGGGACTTTAGACAAGCAGCGGCAAGGTGATTGACATCGCGGAATTGCACCCGTGTTTACAATCTAATAAGAAGTTGGTGCTTCGGCATTCTTCCAGCAGCAAGTTCCCAGTGACACATTAGCGCATTTTTTCTCCCGTCATTGGAACGTGCAGCTACATGAAAAAAACAACAACATACGTACCGGCTAAGATTTCCAACGCGCGAGAAGATGCAGACATCGCTCTCGCTTTTGGCACACTCAACATCGTCGTTGCCGCCGTTGCCGCCATCGTTTTTCGTATCGGCTGTCGGTTCGAACATGTACGGCGAAAATACAAGCTGTCCGAGACAGCGAGAACGTTCCATAATGCTTACAACTCAGCTATGGAACCAGAACAGAACAGCGTGCTTACGCTCTGAAACGGCGGCGCTGACCGGCGACTGCCGCGAGTGACGTCACAGCGGCCACGACCAATCACGGGCAACAGCGGCGTTCGCGCGATACCATGAGGCGCTGGTGCGTGTTTTCATGAAAAAACTGCCGCTTGCACTTATTTCCGCCCTTTTTGAACCAGATATTTGTGTTCAGGGGACTCAAAACTGTAGAATACCGTTGACAACTCATTTTTTTCGAAAAGTGTTTCATCTTCCCTTTAAGGGGCCCACATACACAGCTTCGCTGGTCATCCTTCTTCAAGGCGTGTAATGGCACTGATTTTTTTTAGGTAAATGGCAGTTCAATGTTTTGCTCAATGAAGCTCTAGTTTCTGCCAAAAACTTAGCTCCTGCGTTCATTTTGCTGACTCAGGCAAACATACCCGGCAGACTAATACGCATGACAGTAACTGATGATGAAGGCTTGTGAAATTCACAGTACATCGTTCTCTTTTCGGCAGCGCTACTTGTTGGTAATGCGGTGGACGAAGTGTGAGATCTGCGCAATCGACTGCCTAAGCTATTGCAGGGCGGCCGCGCTCCGACTGTCGATTTGAAATCATAACTCTAGAGCGCTTAGTTGCTTGACGCTTGTAATAGTTGTTCCAGCCGGCGTTACTTTAACCTCATAATAATAATAATAATAATATTTGCGGTTTTACGTGCCAAAACCACTTTCTGTTTATGAGGCACGCCGTAGTGGAGGACTCCGGAAATTTTGACAACCTGGGGTTCTTTAATGTGCACCTAAATCTAAGCACACGGGTGTTTTCGCATTTCGCCGCCATCGAAATGCGGCCGCCGTGGCCGGGATTCGATCCCGCGACCTCGTGCTCAGCAGCCCAACACCATAGCCACTGAGCAACCACGTCGGGTTACTTCAACCTCCAGTGGTGTGGTTGGCCACCTTCCTCGCGCTTTCTGGCATAGCATAATGACTGCAGACATTGTGGGGGCGCCTTCCAGCGCACAGTTCCAGCTCTATATCTTGATAGTGTCTGCGGCAAGCGTTAAGGAGTCTTGTTTGCCCACTAACCCTCGGTTTCTCTACGGGATGTCATCCTCGTACAGATGATTCTATTCCAAAGATTTCCACACTGAATACAATAAATGATCAACTTAAATTACGCTCAGGTTGGTATTTTGTATTGGTAACGTTTTATTCTTACCACCACTTTAATGTTTCCTGTGAAGGTAGACCAATGGCCTTAGCCGCATTTTTAAAGAATGATAAGGAACTCCACGGTTGTCTGTGTGCGTGACTGCGTCACCGTGTATGTGAAAGTGAGACTACTTAGCTTGTTTGTCTGTTTTTGTTCGCTGCAAGAGTCATTTTTTCCCTAATATGAATACCATGAAAGAGAACAAAATTTGCGCCTACTAACTAGTGCACAGGGCTTCACTTAAACCGATTGAAATCCCGCTGAAACAGGTTTAGAGAAAGCATCTTTCTTCCCGCTTTGACAATGGCGAAGCTGCTGATGAAGAGGTGGCCTAACTACACGCAAAAATCGTGGCTGTGTTTAGTCGTTGACACAGCAGGGGTAGTGGTCAGCGTAACAGAATGGACAGACAGATGGACGAGGCAAATACGATTCCGTGCACTTAACTGCTGCTGTAAAAGTAAAATGTGGATATCAGACAATGCGAGCGAAAGGAATGATACACGCACTAAAGTAAGTCCTTATGGGACACTCAGGACACTAATCCCGAAAGGCGTGGGCTCAAATCATGGCCATGGCAGCTGTATATTAATGGGGCGAAATTCAAAAACCGCCCCTCTACCCTGCATTCGGTGCACGTGAAGAACCCCGCGTGGTGGAAATTATTTCAGAGTCGCGCACTATATTATGCCTCATAATGATATCGTTGTTCTGGCGCGTAGAACACAAGAATTCAATTTTAATTTTTAATCATCGTCTTTCTCTTCTTTAGCTGACTCGGTTCATAATGCCCAACTTTTGCTATACATAACATATCCATGGGGGAGAATCCAATTTTGTGGCGTTCGCAGTCGTTACAGATATAAAACGGCATCGATAATAGCCTAGGACAGCGACACCTAAACGCTTTCGTGAAATAGCGCATAGCGTCGCATTTTACTGCTGAAATATTTCAAGTGAGCGCCATGTCTGTCCTCCATAATAAATCAATAAGTCACGGCCTATACCATTTGTGCTCGAATGGGACCCATACTTTTCTTCATAAAATAATGTACAAATTTCTGGGGCCCCCTTAGAGTCGGCGACGTGGTTGGGCCGTAACCGCCAGACACTGCCTGCTGCAATAGGGGCGATGCCAAGGGGCGGAAGAAAGCATTTTACTCAGGACAGCAAGAGAAGTTGGATTGTTCGTATTCCCAGATCGTACGTCATTGTGAGCGACTCAAAGACCACCATCAGTAATTTCGGAGCGGTGTTACGTTTCGCCTACGACGCGCGGTATAGCCGGCGCGGATGCAACGGACGCCGGCGCTTCGTTCAAAGCGGCGGACATTTCGACCCGTTCCGCGCCGCCACAATGCCTCCCCGCCAAGCGCGTCCAGGCATGTTTCCGTGCCCCGTGTCTTCAAGTGTGCGTGTGTGTGTGTGTGTGTGTGCATGTTGGTGCCCACGCTTGTCAAAGCGCGGCAGCCGGGGAGAGGAGCTTCCCAAGTGTGAAGCGAGGAGGTCTGACCGGCGCCGGCCCGGCGGATGAGTCACTACACTCGTCTCAACATGTCTCTCAGCTTGTCCGTGCCCCGCCCTCACGTGGCCTCATCCCGTGACGTTCCTTCTTGCCCTCAACTCCGAGAGTATAAAAGCAGCTGCCCCCGGACACCAGGAGAGAGGCTACGAATTCTTCCGTCGAGTAGTGTGCTCTACCGTCTCTCCACTTCGGTCGACCTGCCCGGCCGCTCTTTTGCAATGCTAGAATAAACCAGTTGTTCTGTTAGCAGTCGACTCATGCTTTGCCAGGACCTTCGGATGCTTCCAGTTGTGCCCCAGGCCGCCAGGCCAACGCTACCCTTGGGGCTTGCGACCCATTTGCAACAACGGGCGCCAGCGGTGCGATTCCAATAGCGGGCAGGGTTTCGCGGCCAGGCTCTTTCCCTAATCCTCTCTCACGCTGTCACACAAGTGACGGGCCTCATTGCGGGTCTCGCCAGAAACGAGGTGGCTCACGCCAGCGCGCGAGGATCAACGGATCGGGCGCACGCATCAGGTGAGTCGAAAATCGTTGCCCCCGAGATGCCGCTTTCCGCTTGAGATCGCCTCTTCACGTTCGAGGGCATCGGCGCACACTATGGGCTCAATCGTCTTACCTCTCCTCCGTTGGAGCGTAAATAATAATAATATTTGGGGTTTTAGGTGCCAAAACCACTTTCTGATTATGAGGCACGCCGTAGTGGAGGACTCCGGAAATTTTGACCACCTGGGGTTCTTTAACGTGCACCCAAATCTAAGCACACGTGTGTTTTCGCATTTCGCCCCCATCGAAATGCGGCTGCCGTGGCCGGGATTCGATCCCGCGACCTCGTGCTCAGCAGTCCAACACCATAGCCACTGAGCAACCACGGTGGGTGTTGGAGCGTAAATCCTCGCTCAAAGGCGAGATTCTGTGGTGGCAGTTTCAGATGTTACATTTCCATCTCCTCGGACGGAAAAAAAAACTCTATTGAGAAAAGAATTTGCGACTATAGGACTTTATATGGAACTTCGCGGTGAAGCCTATGGCGATGGCGCAAATGCGCCTGGAGTGTCCACCTAATTGCTATCGCCATGAAAGCTCAGAATTGTCGGACGTTTGTGTGATGGCCCCTATAATATGCCACACTGAAGTTGTTGCACTAAGCACGTAATAATCCGTGAAACTCGCGAGTGCA